>NC_142380.1:4307500-4410000 GCF_059441005.1 Hippichthys cyanospilos
AACTTCTTTTAGCAGAGTTTTGGAATATAAAGGACAAAATTGTCATGTAAAGCCAAAGAAAGAGACTTGTTTTTTTTTTGGAAGGATCGTAGAGGTGTATTTTTTGTCTGAAAAAGTTGGTCAAATCCCAAATTGTAAAATAATGTCTAGGTTGTGCCAATACGCTGCACTATGAATAGAAAAGGCACTTAAATAGATTTGCAAGCTAAAAGGGAGAAGAGCTCCCTCAGAGACTAATCAAGCGTTCAAAGCCAGCAGTTAGTGAAGCAAACACACATGGCGGCCTCACCTCTGGTGCCTTTAGGGCAGGGCCTCTCCACCGTCGATCCCGTGTGGGTCTGGGGCCAGTCGATGGCCCGCCGCCGCGTGGCCTCGCAGAAGCGCCTGGGCGTGGGCGGCATCTCCGGCAAGTCGGGCCGCGCCGTCGCCGAGCCTCGGGCGTCCTCGAACGGATCCCTGCCGTCCCTGGGGTCGGCTCCGCCGCCCGCCCGCGGCTCGTTTTGGTTCTTTGTGGGCGCGGCCGTGGCCGCCACGGCGGTGGTGGTTCTGGGCGGCGGTGACGAGATGGGGAATTGGCCCACTGGTGCCACTAATGTGAGGGAAACGTGGACATGTCAGTGATAGGGAAGGAAACAGTGGAGATTTAGCAGCTGTTACTTGGTTAAATCTACCTGGCAAACTCCACGTTTGTGGACCACCTTTTCACTTCCAATAAGAAATCACAATTGCAGTGGTTCCATGATTATGTTTAGACAAGTACCCCTGAAACAGCGCAAAGCGTTTTTTTTTGTTTTGTTTTGTTTTTTGGATCAAACAAAAATGGCAAAAACAGCAAAAAATGGCATTAAATGGTTTGCAAAGATGTTGATTCATGTGTGAATTAATTTGCTCTTAATTTGAAAAGACAACTAAACTCTTCCTCGTACGAGCACTGGTTTTCAGATGAGGGTATGAAAATTCCTGGTGGTATATAAAGGCGCTTCAGGGAGTATGTGATACTTTTAAATGGTTTCCATAGGCATCAGCAAATGTAATTTAATTGGTTTCTAATGCTATGACAGAAACAAAACATTTTCCTTTCAAATGAAGAGCAAATGAATTGGAACAGGGTATGAAAACTCCTGGGGGTACATAACGGCACTTTAGGGAGTAAATCAGACACAGATGGCACAGCATTCTGTTTAAAGTCTTTTTTTTTTTTTTTTTTTTTTTTTAAATCCAACCAACCCTTGCACTGATTAGCTGGTATGATACATAGCTGAAAAAATATTTCGTCGTAAAAAAAGTTGAAGAACCACTGGTCCAGAGTACTGTCAGATATCCATACAATATGATATCATCATGAATTTTTAAGCATGAAATGTTATAAAAGACTTGATCAAGCGATACAATTCAAACAAAGAAGAATATACAAGAGAAGGTATAAGAAAACGCAAGTTAAAAATGTAGCTTTTAATACTAGAGTCAGACACTGCTGGATAGAAGAACAGGAGTGGAGTCTGGAAGGGACTGCATTTAAATGTTTCTTAATATCAGGGATTTTGGATGCAGACCAATATATAATATAAAGTAGTTATTGGTACCTATTGCAGTGATAGACAACCATATAATAAACCAGTTACATCGTTTACATTTTTTTTTTATTTTGGATATTTGGTCTATTTATGTAACACAACTGGTGTGAGAGTTTGACTCAATGGAATCGTTATTATTTTGTAAAATCAATTCTCAACATCTCATTTACAACATTTATTTAAGAATGCTTACATGTCGCGGTAGGTGCTGCGGTTTTTGTTCGCAAAAGAGTTCCAAGGAGCTCAGCAGCCAACACGAATGCGTTTCAGCAGAGATAATTAAAGTCGGTCCTTTTTTTTTTTTTTTTGGTAGGCTGCTTTTATTTGAAAGATGGGTAAATGCCTCCCATCCATCATTTGCCATTTTTTTCCCGCTAAAGCCATAAATAAGACATTTTGACACGTAAAAATGAACGCTTTCCTAACAAGATTTGTTACATCGAATTGATTAAACGTCAACCGCAAAGACAAAGTGTGCTTACTTTGTCCTTTTTTTTTTTGTTTTCACTTGACGGACGAACGGAGCTCCAAGAACCCCGCCCCCAAACATCAGCAAAAACGTGATTACACACTATTGAGTCCGCAAAGGCAATCTCTGCATTACTAGCGCACAACAGGCACGCTAAAGCGGCTCGGTATTTGCGGCACGGCGCAGGTGCTTCAAGACGAGATCTTATCGCCGGCGGCGCGCCCGGAGATAAACAGGAAATGAGAGCAGAAATCGGGCGGGAAAAGGTTGGAAAGCGGCGGGATTGGCCGATGCGACGACAAGAGGCACGCGGACGCTCGCTTGTCTCTTTTCTCCCCGCGGCGAGCCGATCGCACGGGCAGATAAAAGCGGCTTTCGGCAATGGGGTCTGGCGACGCTGCCGTCTTGGGATTCCCAGGACGATTGTGTGAAAATGCAATATCATGCTATCTGACACTCCATTATCGCCAACATATCTCCATTTCCCGCGGGACGAGGCCTGCCGTCGAATTCGCACTAATCAGCCGGGCAGGGCGATATTTGCTTTTTCATTCAAAGTGAAATATATGAGTTTATTACACAAAGACGATGTGTGGCGGCGGCAGCGGCGGCGGCGGTCACGGGGCCACAGCTGTTGGCTAGGAGGAAAATAAATATAAAAGCCCCGGACCACCCCATAGAGAGGCGCAATTGTGACATTTCCCCGCAGCGACCTTTCTGCTTGGTGGGAGCTGTGGCTAATTACCTTACGCTCATTCAACCATTGTGTGCGTGTCGGCTACACTCTCGTAGGTCGGCCGGGCTGAATGCGCCCGCCGTCGACGTCCGTGTGCAAAGAGGCTGAGGGTTCACGTGGTAACGATTGTCAATTAGACTGATGAGAGTGTGTAAGAAAGGAGGTGGGAGGAAAATGGTCATATCTGCAAAGCTATGAATACAAATTGAAAACGTGTATCAACATAAAGTACTCCGAAACGCAAAGCCAAGGACGACAAGGTTCTTTTCCATTGCGGCGGTTCCTAAATGGGGTACGAGTAACCCCGGTCCGTGTCTGTGTGCTTCAATTACTAAGTGCAGTTTTGAGAAGGTTTCTGCAGGAATCAACAAACCGAATTTGATGCCATGACAGGACCGGTACAGTTTGTTTTCAAATTAAAAGCAAATTAATTGAAACAAGAATGAGATGATTTCTAAATGGTGTTGGACTCATTTGCAAAATGTATGCCTGTATGTTGTTTTCTTAAAGGGACAATGTAAGATTTAGACCGTTTTTCCAGGTGCTGCATAGGTAAAACAAAGAATAATAACAATGGGTTAATAGCTACAATAATAACATAACAAAAATATCAACCGGAGGCAATAAAGTGTAACTATGCCAATTCTTCATGTATTTAAAAAAAAAAAAAAGAGTTTGAAAATGCTCTTATTTTGGGCATGCGTTTCCTTGACAACGGCGTTTTCGACCCATGCAACTCGCCACTTTTGTGTTTCTATGCAAAGCGATCGCCAGCTTCTGGCCTTGGCGTGCACAATACAACATTTTCATCCATTTTTCGCATAATCAGTTGCCAAAGGCACGTGGAGAAGCGTTCCAACATTCCACATTTGACTTTTGCCGCGCGAATCGGCTCGTTTGCACTTATTTGATTTCCTTTTCCTGTCTGTTGAGTTCTTCCTTTCCCCCATTCGCGCAAGCCAAGCAGAATTCGGCATCCCCTCGATGAGCGAGGTAATGATTGAGATGAGCGATCTTGCCGCGTGCAGCTCGACGATATGTCAATACTTGGCATTCTTTTACCTCTAGAGCAGACAAAAAGCGGCCCAACAGCTGCCAATGCTATTTACGGCGCAGATCGATCGGCCCTCCAAAATGCTTTTTTATTTTTATACCGCGCAGTGTTTTATGAAAGACTTCTTCCTGTACTCTGGCGCTTTAGATGGCGCAAATGATTTCCTGGAAGCGGGCCTGTAAAAGAGAGACATATGATTGCAAACTGTCTAAAAGAAAACTAAAGTAAAATGCACTCGGTCGAACACGGAAAGTAAAACGTATTGGTATTGTTTGAGACGTAAACAAGCATATAAATCATAATCCGTTTTTATGTCCATGTTGACGATAGAAAAAAGCAGAAAAGCAGTTTGGACATTTTTTTGTTGCTGGTACCATTGTTAGTTAAAAATGATTTGTGTACATTTGAAAATGATTATTGAACTAATCAACGACAATTATTTTGTCAATTAATCAATAAGTTAGATGTTTTTTTGAATTTCCATGCCTTTATTTTAAAAAGAGGATGTTTTTATCCAAATGAAAATTGTGGAACTTCTTTAGTACCCGGTTGCTGGTTTAGTATGCAACATGTCAGGAAATCATCAAAAAAGTTAATCGGTGTTTTTATAAGTATAACCAGATCTTTCTGAATGTCTTATTGTTCCCATATTTATTTTTTCAACGCAACAATGATCTGTTTGTTTTCATAGAGGTCTGACGAAACCTGGGTACAGTATATTGAAATTCAGAGAATTTAGACAATTTTAAGCCTCAAAATGATGAATCGATCATCAAAAATGATAAATAAATTGTAAAATGAGTAGTTTTCGTCAATGAATCATTGCACCTCTAATCTAAATATTAAGATTGCGAAACAACAAGAGTGTCATATTAGGCCTAAAAATGAGGAGAATCAGAAAACGAAGCTTCATGAAGCACCTCCGATATTGCTTTGGTCCTGTAGATGGCGCTCTTGCTTTGAAGATGCAGTATATATTTGATACGGTTCCATTGCATTAACCCTTATCAAACCAAGCACCCCATCTAGAGGAGTAAAAAAATATCACAAGTGCTTCATGAAGCTTCATTCTCCGATCACTACTGTTTAAACCTAGCGCAGTATTCCCATCATTTTTGGATCATTTTCTCGCAATATTTCTTTCTGGCAGTATTTTAGTCAAGGTCGACTCCTGGTCGTGTAATAACTAAGCGGTTGTACCACGAACCGATATTCAATTATAAATTAGACTCAGGACACCCCAACCTAAAACCATGAACTGTAAATTGCGGTTTTTGAACTCTCTCCAGGAAGTCTGATATACACTCAAATTTATACCCTCAAAATTTCTGTTTATTTTCCATGGATGGGAATATAACCGTAAATGAGCCAAATATGACTTTACCACAGCAAACTGCACCGATTAGCAATAATTCTGAAATGCGTTATGACTTCGGAAATTCGGTTTTGTCTCCTACTTACGAGGGGAATTCGGTCGTAAGGGTTCGTCAGGGTTAGTAATACGTTTGCAATTTCCTTTTGATAACCGGGACGGCAATCCCCTCAGTCGGCTGATAGCGCGGAGAACTCGGCCAATTAGCGGCTTTCGCTCTCGAGAGGCGGCGAAGTCACTCGCCGACGTGCGATATGACACCAAAGCCACGCGGCCAATAGTTGTACGACGTGTGAATAATGTAGGAGTAAGACGCCAAACAAACATCACCCGAAGCACGATTAGAGTTTATCGCTTAATAACTCCCCGGAGGAGTCATTTACCACGATGACAAAACATCTCGGTCGTCCATGCGCCACGTTTCTGTTTTAATGCGGGGAATGTGCTTAAATAACATTTTAATTTTCCCCATTTGCAAACATGCTGTCAACATTGGCAGCCTGTCTGACCAGACACCAGGAAAAATGAGTCATAAGCGGCCAAATACTGGTTATTTAGAGCCAATAAAAGATCATTTGAAGCCCAGCAATTTGCTCTAATTGTTTTAAATTCTGAAAAAAACAAATGCCTTACGAGAATAATCTTTGTTTACGGGCGAATAAAAAATGCCTGCATTGTGTTCGGAGGGTCCTGAGGCATCCATCACTTTTTTTTTAAATCCGTAAAACGAGAAAGTGTCAGTGAGTCAATAAAAAAGAATTATATTATAAACAGAAAAACATCATGACAGAAAGACATGGACGAGACTATTTTTTTTCCACATGCTTTGCTATTTCTCCCTTTTTAGTCACGTGACGTTCACAAACTTACCAAGTTGTCACTTAAGAAAAGTGAAAGAAAAAAAAATCATGCTATAAGGGCAATTAAATTCCATAATCGTGATTATTCTTTTTTTTTAATTTTCAAAGCTCGTAACCAATATTTACTCTTATGAAGTAACATTTTCAAATAAAAAATATTTACTTTCAGAGACTGTTATACTGTTTTCCTATAAAATACCACTGTTGAACAAAACTAGCAAATATGAGTCATTGCTACAGGCATTTGTTTCATACTTTTGTCATAGAAACAATTTTTTAAACTTGTCACTTAAAGGAAAACTACGCCAACATCCAGTTTGTTTTATGTTTCTATTTGCAGTTATTTTATTGTGACACTATGATTGACCATGGTCATTTTAAATGTGCTTTATAAATAAAATTTGACGCTCTAAATTTGGTTGCAAAGTTAGCAGGGTTCATCTGCCACGAGAACAAAATAGATACGAGTTAACCGGCATAATATTCAAATTACCGTATTCTCCGCACTATAAGGCGCACCGGATTATAAGGCGCACCCTCAATTAATGACATTTTTAAACCTTTTCCATATATAAGGCGCACCGGATTATAAGGCGCACCCTCAATTAATGACATATTTGAAAACGTTTTCAAGCTCAATATAATAATATTCAAAGTAATAACAATAATAACTCTAAACTCTCAATGTCAGTATGAGCAACCTCGCTCAACTGTAAACACACAAAAGAAACAGGTCAAGCTTACTTTATCACTTCTACCAATCCCAATCTCAATATTGATCCATATATAAGGCGCACCTGATTATAAGGCGCACCATCAGCTTTTAAAAAAATATTAAGGCTTTTAGGTGCGCCTCATAGTCCGGAAAATACGGTAATCTCCAAAGTTAAAGCTTTAACTGACGTCCATTAAAAAAAACAGGTTTGATTTGTTCGTTTTGGCCGCATCGCTTGCAACGCTAGCAACGCGAGCTAACAGGTTGCTCACTGTGGCTTTACATACGTTACAGTAGCGAAGCAGAAACCTTCAACAGAATCTCAATTGTCCGCGCAGCTTAACTTTCCAGCCAAAATGATAGATAAGTGGCTCCTTTCGAAACCGCGGCACGGAGTAAAGATGCTTGTTGGTTAGCCTCCATTTGCAGATAAAAACAGTTGCTCTTTTTGCCTTTTTCACCTCGAGCGAGAGCTGGTAATTAATGACAGCGAAACAAATCCCACAAGACATGAATTTTACATCAGGCCTTTTCTCTTTCTTCGACGCCGTTCCGCTTTTCAGTGGAGGTTTTGCGGCGTGGAAGGCAGAAGGAGACACGAGGATTCATGCGCCGTGGCTAACTTAGGAATATTATTTCTGGAGATGAAAAAGCGGCCTGTCCGACGCTCGTGACACTTCTTGAAAGAGCAGCGGACAGAAAAAGCTCCGCTGGACCTGAATCCGGTGTCTTGTGCACGTAATTTATGAGGCCTGAAAGTCGAATCTGGTGGAGTTGCAGACGTAGCACATTCAAAGAAAAAGGCTAACCGACTCACAGTAAAAACACACGCAAAACGGCAGAAATACATGTACGTAAATAGTGGCCGAGTATTTTTTTTCAACGGCGGACGGGTGGAGCGAATGGCCATTTTTTGGAATATTTTTCCGCTATTTTAGACTTTTAGGACTAGTAAACTGGAGTTTTGAAAGGGAAATCATACATGGTGTAGTATTTGGAAAATAAGAGAAAAATATCACCCCGAATAATGAGTAGGGGTCTCCTCAGATCGTCAAGCTGTCACTCAAAATTCCTTCTTGGTGTATTTTTAATTTTGTACATAAAGACTTTTGTTTTTTCACTTTTTGTGTCCTTTTGTCTAGCCTTTCACATGAAATTTGCCCTTTCAAAAGGGAATGTACTTAGGGGTGATGCTATTTTATGTAGAAAACACACAAAAAAATGAACAGTGCTGTGGTAGGTGCTGTTGTTTTGGCTAGCGACATTTCAAATTGGTTAGAACAATGATTAAGTGTCTGTTTACAAATCCACTATTTTTTCTTTTACTGAGTGGGAGACCTTGCTGGGATTTATTTGAGTTAAGTAGCTTTTGAGTACGCGCTACTATTTTTTTCAGGCAACTTTGCGGGACAACCACAGGTCGTGGTTTACTATTACGTGATTTGTATTAAAAGCACAGTCTCTACATACCAGCGGTTCTTCTTAATCTTTATTCATTGATAAAATGTTTTCTCGGCCAAGTACCCCCTAACCAGCGCTAAGTATTATTGAGTAGGAAAATAAAAAAAATGAAAAGAGAGCGCTGTGCCATTTGTGTCTGCTTATTCAATTTCAAAACTACATTTGTAATGGTGTCTCTGGGCATATTTTACACAGGAACTCCAGAAAAAGTAATCGTTTTATCTTTTTTTTTTCTGGCTCCATATAAATCTTATAATACAAAGTATAATGCTTTGCAATGAAGTCTCTATAGCAAGTTAGCTGAAGTGACATCATGTTCGAATTAATTTGCTCTTAGTTTGAAAAGATAGCTCCACTATTGCAATACGTTAACAACACTGATGTAAGACTGTTGTGTATTCTATCTGTCATCCTAACTTTTCCTGATGGGAAAAAGAAGTATCAATTTGTGCCTTTAGTGGATAAACGGGGACTAATTGGGACACGGTGGAAGGTGCACTCACTATCCCGATACCGTCAAATATTGACAAGTGGAATTCTACAATTTAGTGATCCTCAGGTAAATCAGACTGCAGCGTGGCGGTATGAACATTGATTGTTTAAAAAAAAAAAAATCAGCTGGGAGACGCACGCAGGCAAAGTGGGGCTTAGTCTGACATTTCAATTCACGGCGGACGTCCCGTTCGCGCTTACGATGCGGCAAGCAGCTGTTCATTTTGAGAGCCCGGATCAAATGTTACCTGGAAGACAAATTAATTTTCCCCTTTCGCTCCTTGTTAGTTTCAAACCCTCCCAGCCATTATTGACTCTTCGGAACGATTCCTCCCGCAAAGAAAGCAGTTTGTATCTTTGCGCGTCACAGAGGAGGCTTCAAAGCTGCCACCTCTTTAATAGCGCGCTTTTAAAGCCGATCAATTGATTGACCAGCACTCTTCCGTGCTAGTAATTCATTTGCAGACATTTTCTTTTAATGACGTGCAAACTGCCCGGAACAATAAGTGGCGCGATCGATGAGGACCCTGATGTTTGCTAATCACATCAATCAAGAGCGGAATTAGGAAGACCGCATGGTTGCAAACACAAGAGCGAAGCAATACAAACAAGGTGAACAATGATTAACTCTGCCGAGGAGGCTTTGTTGTCATCACTGAGCAGATCATTTGTTAAAGGTGGAGCAAGAACAAGGAAGGAACGACCCTGAATTCCAATTGGGAAAAGAGCACGGATAAAGATGTAGTTAAAGGAACGTTTTCAAAAGATTCAAACCCCAAAATTTGCTAACTGGTTAGCAAACGCGATTAGAATTAGCGCGCTAGCGGTCACGATTTAAAGTCAACAAACATGAGTAACTACTATTTATTTCACACATATATAATGTTATATGTACACTAAAAAGTGTGCCCGAGGTCACAAAAATGATGCTTCAGTGTGAAGCTCCCTGTTAGCACCAATGAGGTCAATAACTTCCTCTTCTTCTTCTTTTGGTTCTTCTTTTTCTTGAGTGGGCATTATTGCGTTTGACTGCCCCATACAGGTTATAATTTGCACACCTAAAACAGAGCCAGTGTAGATTTTCTTTGTAGTGATAGGTAACATTCTCAGATAATACAATCCTAGAGTTTTTGGGGAAGTTCTTTCCTTCATTTTGAGAAACGGAGATAACTTCCTGTTTCTCTTTTTCGTCTTCCTGTTCTTGACGCGCAGACCGAGCATGTTAATATTTTGGATTTAATGTCATTTTCCTTAATGCATTTCAGTACAGTACTTTTCAGACTACGACGCTCCTCGGATTTTAATTGATGTATTTATAAGTTTATTTATTAATAAGTTTATTTGGGGAAATATCCATATATCGGGAGTTATGGGTTATAAATATGCGATACTGCACGTAAAAAGAAAGAAACCAGTACAGAAATTATGAGTAAGTTTACACAAGGTATACAAGGTGCCCTTTATGACTGATATTAATTTTCATTACACCTGTAGTTGCCCCCTTGACTCCATGCATTGACATAATTTCATTAACATTTGCGGAATAGGCCGTTTCTTGCAAAGGAAACCTTGCTGTCTGCCATAAATCCTAAATATGTGAAGGTTGTACAACTGAAGTTCCAATTATTTTCAGTGGCACAGACGCAAAGATTCTCTCTTTCAGAATGTGCCCGTAAAAGAAAGAAAAAAAAAAGTAAAAACGCATGCCACAAAGAAGCATTATTCCAACCCATAAAGGTAACGCTATTACTTAGGCGGACGGAAAAAACAAAAGTGTTCACGTCTGCTTATTTGACGGAATGCACTGTTCTTGCCGCTCCGAGGTAATGTGGTATTTATGTTTACCGAGGCATAACAGTAGCTGAGAGAGCGCATTGGAAAAGCTCCTCCAAGGCCAGTGTCTTCCTTCTAGCTCCTTCTCGCAGCCTCTTTTGAGACGGAGAGGGCGATTACGATCATTCACTTGTTAATTACATTCCTATACGTCGGATTGCGAACGACGCAGTGGGCAGAAGAGCTCATTACAAGTCCTCTTCGCACGTTATCAAACTATTCGGTTTGTGCGGCAAACGCAACCCCCCCCCCCCCCCCCCCCCCCCCCCCCCCCCCCCGTGGGTGTGCGGCGTTATGGTGCTGGACAGATTCCAGGCACCAGCGGGAAAACAAACAGACGTGTTGACAAGAGGCCAGAGTTCAGGAGCACACAGCCCCCATTGAGGCGTCGACGACAAGACCCTTCGACAAGGCCGCGTCGGCGATCGCATTTCCAGCTGGCATCCAGAGGTGCCGCTTCGTAATGTGGAGGCGCAACCTGATACGCGAGTATGACGTCAAGTCGGGTCAAGAGGACCTTTTTTTTTTTCCCTCACCGAGTAGGCTTTGCTCGGTTTAATGAGGACAGATAATTGCGGCTATAATCGGGCAGATGTCAAATTACCTTAAAATGGTAAAAAGTGAGGGGATACAGTAGTATCTTGATAAAATGGCCGCCACTCGACGCACTGACTATAAATAAGATTATTACCGATAAAAATTGTATACCTACACGTGTATCCTTTTGAACGTCAACGACCGAAAAAAGCAATATAAACCAATTTTCAAGAACTGTTGATTATTTTTTATAGTGTTTATACGGGTTACAACTTAGTCTAAAACAGAAAACAAGAACCAAGTCCGTCAAAGTGCTGGAAACTAAAAGAAAAAGAAAATTCTTATTTTATTGCAATGACACTTACATGCAAAAACATTTGATTTTGATTTTTTGATTCTTTGAACATTTGATTGAAAAATATTTGATGAGTGGCTAGTTTTTGATTATGTAATTAATTATTTCACCACTATGAGGTCATGAAATAGTTTTGGCATTCTTGAATGAATTTACTTCCAATTTGTCAGGTTAGAATCATGATTAAAATATTTGAACATTTGCAATAGGAGACATAAATGATGATTTCTTTAAATTAACATTTTGTCTGTATTGAACGGCGATTTAACAACATTAATGTTAAATGAAAAAAAAAAACTGTCCAAGTGAAAATGTCATTTTTAATCTAACGTTGAGTTTTACGTATTGCAATTGCAAACACTGTAAATTGTACTTGCTTTCAGTTTATGATTGACTCTGTTTGATCTGACGAATTTCACCGAAGCGATCTGGAATCAAAGAAGACTTAAGTTACACAACCATTACTGGTTAGGAAAATAAAAAAGCTAAAAGAAAGAGGTACCAACTGGCGTTGCCGTAGCAACCGGACTTGATTTAAAAGAGGAGAGGAAAACCCGCGTCAGGTTCCTCACCGATACTTCTCGGACATATTCTCGGCATGCAAGGCGAGGTTCAAGAGGCCGGCGACGATAATGGTTTTGGATAAGGCCGAGGATTAGGGAATGTGATAGGGAGCGAGCCTCAGCTGTGGGAGAGTGCCTTGGCTTGCCTCATGGTAATCAAGAGGAGGGTTTTGGTGGCGATGCAATCGCCCTGGGAGACAGCTCTCATTGCGAGGTGAATCTGTCATTTGTGATTGGATTTCTGACACACCCGATTCTCCCCTCTTTAGTTACCGCTGCTTCGAGCGGGGTAAACACAAATTCGAACGGTTTCCGTTATATACGTTCAAAATGAGCAGAGACAATTATTGTTCCAAAATTAAATATCCTATCAATTATTCGATTATAGTCGAGTGATTGCAATCTGCCGTTTTTTTAAAAAATAACCCAGATTTGAACTTGAGTTGGAGTGACCGGTTAGCATAACGATTAGCATTAGCACGCTAGCGATTATTATTTACGGTCAACAATATATCTCAGTTTACACGTACATAATGTTATATGTACATTACACATGTAATAGTGTCCACAAAGTCACTTACAGACGATGTTTCAACAATATTCCAGGATTTAACTTTTGAGTGGAGTTGCCTGTTAGTGACTATGAGGTCAATTACTTCCTGGTTTTCTTCTTCTTGGCAAGAAAAATGGGCATGTTGGTGCTGGACTGCCCCTAATCGGTTAAAATTTGCACATTAAACAAACCACTATAGATTTTTTTTTGTAGTGAGACTATTCTTAGTTAAATACAACCCTAGTGCTTTGGGGGATTTTTTTCCCTTTATTTTGTCAAGGATTAGGGTTACTAAATCAAGACAAACGTAACTGTATGTGAAGACGTTTTTTGCCGACATGTTTCATTTTTCTTAGTTTCCAAAGTGCAGCTGTTGTATGCCTTTTCCACTTTGTAATAATTTCACATTCCCTTGCCGCCATCGCAACACTGAGTACGTCGGCAAGAAAAATCCGTGTAGAAAACGGTGGTGCAAAAATGGTTCCGCTAGAGCTTCAAGGTGGATATTTTTAGCCAATTTAGTTAGTCCTAATTGGCTGTTTCAAAAATTATCCTTACCCATTACTGGTGCATGGATCATCTAAAGCACACCACAAATTACAAGAGCATAAAGAATCCATGCCTATGTTTTCTTCCCCCATGTGAGAGATGTCTAAAAGTTGTATATATTAAGATGTTCTAAATGGGTAAATGTGAATGAACCCTTCTCCAACAAAGCTTCAACATGACACATTTGCTGTCTGCTCTCTCCCCGGAGAAACATGGCTGCAAAAAGGATATTTCAGACAGACGCAGGCAAAAGGGTGCATATGCACCTTTCAAGGTTGTGTCGACCGTATCAGCGTACAGTGACAGGGAAATCATGCAAAACAAACCAAAAGGCTAACGCTGGAGCAAAAGTGAAGCGCCGCATCGGGGGCCGACTATATTAAGGAGCAGGAATGTTGGTGTAGGTCCAGATAAATGTCGCAGATGGGAGCATGTAGCCTCATTAGCCGAGCCGGCCGCAAATAATAACTAGGCCTCATACTGGTAGGGTAACATTAACAAGCTCACAAGAGCATTATTTTACACATAATACAAAAACATTGTCAACCAAACATAGGCCTGTTGATTCTTGAGGGAGTCTAATGACTTTGCAGATGACTATTTAGCCTTATCAAAAGCCTGGTTAATTTTGAAAACTCTCAGAAACTAAACTTAAACATGTCTACATTGATGACCTTTATCAAGGATTGAACTAGCCTGATGTCTTGGATATGTAAAAATATTCAAATGCCATTTTCAGATACCAGTAATCAGCCCATATTGTTACCAAGTACCGATACCGCTAATGTTTTGATACTAAAAAATTCCCCCAAAACACTGACATAACTAAACAATTCTTCTAACGTTCCTTCTTTACTCCTAGATCGTAAAACTCGTCCAAAGTGCGGCTGTTATTAATATTTAACCATTCGCGATTTTGCGTAAAATGCTTAATATCCACTGATCCGTCCCAGCCAATTAAATATGAGTAAATTCTAAAAACAACCATTTCCATTTGCTTCCTGATGGAGCAGCCTATCCAGGCGGGTTATGTTGAGGTATATGGATACTTGAGCCCTGTTTCCACCACATTTTCTACTCTACTCTACTCTACTCTACTCTACTCTACTCTACTCGAAATACGATGTCACTGGTGATGAGGGGCTCACCGGTGCAATGTTCTTTGGCGTAGAGCCGAGCAGATAGCGTAGGCACAGTACATAGCGCGGATACCGTAGGTAGAAAGGTGGCAAAGACAACGGAGTCCGAACGCCTCACCTTCAACAGGATCCGGCGGCGTGAAGTCGAGATCGTAGCGGAGGATGTAAAAGTTATTCCACACGTACAGCTGGTTGTCCCTGGGGTTGTAATCCACGGCCGTTATGTACTGGTACCGATTGGGGAAAGCGATGTCGGTGTATTCTCCTTGGTTCAGCTTAGTGTTGTAGATGTAGTCGATCCGGTTGCCCTCGCCTTCGCTCTCGCCCTCCTCGTAGTTGGAGCGCACCACGTGGAGCACGCCGCACAGCATGAAGGCGTTGGACGCCGAGCGCTTGTCGTAGGCCGTGTCCCACGTGGCCTCGAAGCGAAGCGTGTACGGGTTGAGCTGGCTCACCACGATGCGCCCGTTGTTCTGCTCCGTGGCGTAGATGACCCACAGGCCCCTCTCGTCCACCGCCAGGTCGATGTCCGTCTTGCCGCCCCAGCGGTACGGCGAGGTGTCGTGGTAGTTGGCGTTGTTGACGATGGCCTCGCCGCTTTTGATTCGCGTGCGCAGGTCGAACTTGACGATGTTTCGCGTGCGTTCTTTGTTGAAGAAGATGGCGCCGTCGTACGCCACGAAGCCGGTGCCGTCTACCCGGTGGGGCAATTTGTACGTGGTCGTCTGACGGTTATTTTGGAAGTCCTCCAGGGAGGCGTACTCCATGAGAGTGTCCGTGCGGTACGGCGTCCAAGGCATGAAGAAAACCTTGTCCCCGGCTTGCAGAGGGTCTTTGCACCACGACCCCGCTTGCTGCTCCGCCTCGTACAGGAAGGTGGCCTCGCCGATTCCTTTCAGAGTCCCGGGGCAAATGAAGACTAGCGAGAGAGAGGAACAAAGTCAGACCGGTGACGATCGAGAATCGGTCTCATCAGTTTTGCTGCCGTATGCTAAAGGCTGTGACTTTGAAGGAATCTCGACATATCCAAACGAAATGAAATAAAATGGAAAAAGTTCAAAACTCTATAACCGAAACAGCACAAATGAATATCGCCCCTTTCAAACTGGACATGCGGAACCCAACCGGAATCGCAAATCCACGTAATAGACGTAATATTCTGCTCTGAATAACATTTTTTGTTTTCAAAATAATCACATCGATCATAATGTTAATGACAAAGCTATGTGAAAATAATTAAAAGACAGAAGATCATCCACTAATTTGGCGGGAACGGCCGTGTGAAAGGGGCTGGTGTCTGACGTCATGAAGAGCTTATTTGGAATACGTCCACACATGCGTGATCCAAAGCTAATTAGGCGTTATGTTTTTGGAAGAAAAACATACAACACGTCGTCAATGGCAGCAAAGCAGATGAAAATGACGGTAGAGCGGCACAAGTTTGTCACAAAATCGTTGGGAATAACAGGAAGCACTGATAGCTGAGCAAGCAGAGGGCCACGGTCAAGTATAGTCAGGTTCATGTGTTTGGTGCTTGGGCAATTCTTGTTCTGATGAGTCTTGGCCAGCCAGCACTGCTTGTTCACATCACGGATAAAATGTATACTCCTGAGACCGAGCCTATTCATTTGTGTCCGCTGCTGTGTTCATTTTGTCTCAGCAGGACAGAAATGTTAAATGTATCTAGGGCTGGGGAAAGAAAAAAAAAAAAAAAAGAAAAAAAAAGTTGACCAAGTCGGGTTTGTCAACATTAAAACTGGTTGACTCAAAATATTTGCCCTGAAGCTCTGCTACCGTCAATTAACATAAATTTCAGGCTATAAACTACTTTTACTTACTTTTTTATCATGCTTTGAACCCTGTGGCTTATAGCCCACTGCGACTTATCTGCAGTTTTTGTTGCTAGCCACCAGAGGGCAATCTCCCAGTAAAATAAAGGGAGACAGAAGAAGACGCTATCAAAGTATTGATTTTGAACTGCTTTTTTACTCACCACCAGGGGATACTCTTTACTAGTAAACGCAAGCAGGCATGTTACTGATGTGTTGGTGCAGTATTCTAACAATACAAGCGTGTTGATGTCATGTTGAAAATATGTTAGTTCTACTCGTTTCTAATATGCAGGCATGTTTGGTCTGTGTTGAAGCACTATAATGCTGTAACCAAGCAGTACGGGGAAAAAAAAACGTTTTAAATAAAAACAAAAATGGAAAAACAAAACTTCCATATACCATCTTTTTGCGTGAATATCTGATGTTACAACCTGCGGTTTGGATATGGCAAAAATTAATTTTCTGTAGAAATGTTGGTAGTGCGGCTTATTCTCCAGTGCGGCTTATCGTCGGGAAAATGTGGTAATTCTCTGACTACAACGAAAGGGGATCTGCGCACAGAAGGCACTGTAAATGACGGACCGGCATTTTTTTTTTTTTAAATGCCCGCCTCTGAAAGATCATAAAGGTAAACGTTTACCACAGTGGGCACAAATAAATCGATTGGGTCTCAGGAGGATAAATGCTGCTGATGCAAAAACAAGTTTGTTCAAGGACACTAAATACAGGGTTGTGTTATTCCAAAGTCGAGTTAACACTTGTGCAGTATTTTGATCATTTTGGCTCATTTTCTTCCACATCAATCAGAATATTTTTTGACAATGCCATGTTGAACTTTGACATGTTGTCATCATCCGGGTGGAATTTCAGCTTCTTTGTATCTACTTTCAATGTTTTCCCTTTGATGGGATTTTTTTTTTCCTTAAAGATCATTGGATTAAACAAAATACCGCACAACGGTTAAAAATTTATGATCAAATAGGACTTGGACCACAAAATTTGGTGGACATGTCTATCAATACAGAGCGTATTGTATTGTCTCATGACCAAAAACAAACAGGAAGTCAAACTAGGCAAGGCCGACTTACAAAGTCTTTTATGTTCTAATCAAGCCCTACTAAACGATATCCTTTCAAGCATTCATCACAAAAACACATGAAAGGACCTTTTTATTGCTACTTGCATATCCATTAGGCCTTTTTACAAACTTCAAGCACCCTGTAAATAGTACAAAATATAAATATACTCATTTTTCAAGGGATCGTATAATGCAAAAGCCAGAAACCCTGGAAAAATCAGCACCCAACCATCTGTTTTTGTGAGTGCGTTTCATGTACTGTAGCTAGAAAAAAAAAAAACGCCATTGATTCATCATTGAAAAATTTGGGAGTCCATATGTGCAAACAATCCTCCTATGGGTTTAGGATTTGTCAGTGGGAGGTGTGTGTGTGGGGGGGATGTGTGTGTGTGTGTGTGGAGGGGGGGGGGGGGGTAGCTGGACTCAACACAGAACACAGGGGAAGGAGGTTAGTGGCGGTGGACTTGACCACTTATTTACCTTTTTGTTCCACTTCTATTTCAGGCGGTAGACAAGAAAAAGAAAAAAAAGTAAAATAGGGAAGAGAAAGGTTATCATGAGTCATCTGGCAGGTACAAGAAGAAAATTAGCTGTGAGAGGATGCGACCGTGACATGAACTGCACACGGGCTGTTTTTTTTTTTTTAGGCGAAGAGGAGCTAAGGGGGGGAAAAAAAACAAAGATGTTAGTTAATGAACAGTCATGCACATATGCGTTTATGTCTTAAACTGGCGATAAAAGCAACCCGGCTATTGAAGTGTGTGTCTAAAAAAGCACGGTGCTAATGATACAAGCTTGGGAAAAAAAAAAAAATGGGGCCACGACGGTATAATAGCGGCAAGCCGGAGCTGCTGGGCGGAGGAAAGGCTGCGTGAAAAATTGCAGGTTAGACAGCAGTGGAGGTTAGTGGCAGGAGGTGAAAGGGAGGTCTGTTTGAAAGAAGGGGGAACACACACACACACACACACCAAAAAAAAAAGAATATTTTTCACAAGTGTTTACAATTCATCAGCGCTAAGCACTTTCACAGGGGAGCGCATGAACCTCAGCTACGCTCTAATAAACTCGTCTCAAACGAGCTTTCAAGCCGGATTTACGCTCGTCATAAACGCCGACGCCGTTTCGAACGCAAACGCCCGCCGAAGTGAATTGAGCGGTTACGTCTGAAATGGAAATACGGCAAAATACAAGTGACACGGCAAACATAGCGTGACGTTTTATTCGCTAAGGTGCGGAATTATTTCTTTCTTGTATCCTAAGACAACACAGTAGGCGTTTGCAAGCTAGCCTTCTAGTTTTACGCTAATTGGGAACTATAAAGAGATTTTGTTGCGCAAATTTTGCGAGGCAAAATATTTTTTTCTACAAATGTAGCATTAAATATCAAGTTGATCTTATTTGAATATGAGTAAAATGACTGTTTTAAATGAAACTATGTTATTAAAAAATGTGCATGCTAAATTGTTTTTTGTACATCACTTTTAGGTAATTTTTTTTTTCAAAAATCTATATTATTGGTCAATCCACGCGTGGATATTTTTGACCTGTATAAAGTGCTCTCTTTTATGATGTAATTTTAATACTTGAAAATATTCTCCATTTTTAGGGTCTTCTCAAAAGTGGTAATTTTGAAAGATAGCACACCAGCGATATGCAAAAATAAGATTTATTAAAAACAAAACAACTGCAGACATGCAGCTATTTTGTATAAAAAATATACATCAAATTAGTAAATGCATGACTGAATAACTAACTATTTAAAACAAAAACATGGTAAAAAAAAAAAGGGTGGGGGGGATTTGATCAAAAATACGAATTTTATTAAAGGTTTTTCAGCTTTTTTTTTGTTTGATGTACATCAAGAAAAAGCCGAGATTAAAATCTCTTTTTTTTTCCTATGATTTTTTTTTTTATTCATAGCTCAGGGAGCCCCCCCCCCCCCCCTTTTGTGTAACATTCAGATTTATTCTGTAGTTCACGCTTCAAAGTAGTAAATTTCGCAAAATATAGCATGAAAAATAAGCCGACACACTTCACTGTTTTCGACTTTGCTTCTTGATTTTTAATCCATTTCTCGCTCCTCTTAAAATTTGCGTTTTCACAAAGTGGTCCCCTCCAACTGGCTTATAACTGATATATTGCGAGCTGGTGATGCCTCCACATATTGAAATCTAATAGAATATCATTTTTTTATTTAGAAAAAAATATATAAGAAACTATTTAAAATAAATGTAATTAAGCTTAGATGATCAAATACATGTTTATTTACAGTTTGTTGTGCTAACATTAAAGATCTAATACATAATTAGAAACAAATACTAAATCTATGTCGAAAAAAGCTGCATATATGTTGAAATATTTAACTGAATAAATATAACACAGAACAAACAGAACGACAGCATTTTAAAATCAATAACTGGAAAAATTTTAATTTTGTAATTTTACTACCGGAAAATACCTTAATTCCGTATGTTGACAGTAAACGTTATATGACAAAAAATAAATTTCACGGTTGTATTTATCAATAAAAAAATAAACTTTCCAAAAACCAACAAACACATTTCCGTTGAAGTCACCTCCACTTTATAACTTCAGTATTTCAACATCTCCAGAAACTCGCCATTCCAACCTGAAATTGAGTTACGTTATATCTAGCGCTAGCTTAACGAGCCGTGACGCAAGAGTTTTTTTTTTTTTCGTCCCCATCACTACGTTTTGCCACAGTCGTCCCTTGGCGCGCCATTGCCAATAATTGCCATAAAATTACATCAGCGCTGTGCGGCTTGACACGTTGTCGCCCTGACACATAAACTGACACGGCGAGTCCGATGACAAGGCGCGTGATATCGAATAACACACAACAAACAACAACAACAGTAACGGCGTCATTCATCGCGGTGGTGATACTTACTATAGGGAACACACTCATACTGGACCTCTAAGTACTTGTAGGTTCCGGGGCATGGATCGGGAAAGACATCGGAGCCAGTGACAACCACACACTGCGTACGGTTGTTGCACCTAGAGGGAATAAGACAAGATTGACCACAGATGTCATCACCCGCACAGAGATCAGTAGGCACAGGCGGCGCTCGTGAGCGGCGTTAAGATCGTCGTTAGGACGACGCGCCGCGCTACCTTCAAGTTTCCGCGCCCGAAATCTGAAGTTGATGGCGGTCTTACTTGTTGTAAACAAAAGATTTGATTTCGTAGAACGCTCGCGCACTAGCTAGGTAGCTTTCTGTAATGTTTTTTTTTTCCTAAGAAAGCTTTGTTCACTGGTGCGGAGTAGTTTTCTGTAAACAAAAGATGCTGTGAGTGGATATTCTGTGACTGGTGTCTTACATGAGTCAGTCTGTTTGCTGATGTTCAACAAGAAGGAACACTGAGTGAAGATTGCAGCGTTACCTTTCTTAGCTAGCTAAGCTTTGCGCCAAATATTTTTTTACTCCTGAATTTTTCTTCCCAAGAACTGAGCAGAAACTCTTTAATCTGTGTTGTACACTTGAGTGAGTCTGTTGGTTGATGTTCAACAACGTGGGATCGTTCCTATGCTAGCTTCTCGCAAAAACTACTAGCTAGCTAGCTTTCTGCCAAACATTTTGTTCAACGATTTTGTTTTCTTGTACTGAGCAGCTTTTGGTGAACAGGCGGCTTTGATTCAGATTTTATGTGACCGCTTTCATGCGTTTGACTCCATCTGTTTGGTGATGATTAACAGGAAAGACCATTGGTGACGATTAGCTTCTCATGCCAGGCAGCTAGCTTCATGCCAGACTTTTTTTCAGGAATGATGATAGTGCTAGGCTGAGACATGAGAAATGATTGCTAGACTGCAATGTTTTACGCTGCTGCTGGTTTTATTTTGATTCGTTGCTATTTCCTTTATTACTCCAATCTCCAAAATATTATTGAACCTTTTTGTAAACAAACTACAGTTCTGTGACTGCTATTGTGCTCATTAATTTGTTGCCATTTGACAAGAAAAACATTGAATGATTAAGTAGACCCATTTGTAAGCTACACGGTATGCTAGCATGCCGCTAGTTTGCTAGCCGCCACCTAGCTAGCTGCTATATTTTAGCTAGGTCTAGCAGAATGCAGTTTTTTTTTTTGCGATACTAATTACTTCCTATTATCGTCAGATAAAACAGTGATATTAATTACGATTGGTGTTGTGAATTTGATTTGGTCTTCTTGTAGATGTTTGCTGAAAAAAAGTAGTAGGTGAAGCTGCAGCGCGATCCCTTAGCATCCTGCTATCGCTCGCTAGCTAGCGAGTGTTGTTTTTAGCTTCATACTGAATTCATTTAAGACTGAACATGAATTAATTCTTTCGCAGTACGTCTTATTAGCTTCATATTGAATTAATTTTAGACTGAACGTGACTTAATTCTTGCATTGTTCATCCTTGAATATCATAAATATGTCCAAAGAGTCTTGTTTTTAACAATGATAACAAATAAACAATAATAACGAAAGATCCTGATACGGATAAGCAGTATAATGAACGTATGGATAATATGGTCTCCTTGTACACATAAAATGAAATGATTAACAATGTGTTACGACAATGACCGATGTCACTTGGAAACTTGGAGGCAGCGCTGCAGAAGGGCGCACTTAGATAACAGGGTGAGCACTTATGAAAAACAGCAGCAAAAGGCATGTCAGGTACTGTATTAGCGGTGGCATTTCCTCTAACGTCTGCGTCTAAGGAGAGGGAAGATATTCGTTAGAGCATCGCAAGGCAGGTGGCTGTGACATGTAACAGACAGACATGCGAGCGGAGACGCTCCCCCTGCTCATGTGCACAAAACACATCAATGAAAAGAAAGAGATCCGCAACAGTGCGCCGGGCCAATTGTAAAAGTTTGCGTTTTTTTTTTTTTTTTTGCACATGTTTCTGGGTGCAAGTAAAGTTCAAGTTAAGAGGCAGAGGGAGTTGGAAAAAGGGGAGAAGTGGGGATGGGGGTGACGTTTGCACTTCAAACGAGTTCATTTGAGGCAGAGGGATGGCAAGGGGATAACGCGGGCAAGTGTAAATGAGGCGCACACACTAGGACGCAAAAAAAAAAAAAAAAAAAGCTGTGAGGCCGAGATGAATATTTCACAAGGTCAGCAGCCGCCTCGCAAGCCGGACATACATTTAAACATTGGATGGGGTTGTTAAAAAGAGTCATGAGTCATTCGAGAAGCCTCGCAAATGGGATTGTTTTCTGCAACGTTGACCACAAAGGTCCAATGGAGGACTTTGATATGTTGAACTTGAATGTATATAAAAAAAACAGACTACTTTTCAAACATGCTACTTTTGCATTACAGAGACAGACAGCGCACGGCTCACTAAACGTTGACGGTATTCTGCTTTCGGTTAGAATTTCAAGATGAACCCGAAATGCATGAAACTTAATTTGACCTTTAAACTTTTGATTGAACATGTACTGCGCCCCAATTATGTTCTTTTCGCACAACTTGCTATTTGCAAATTAGGTATTCATAATTTTCTGCTGTTAGAACATGTGTTGACTTTGTATCATATAATATAATCACCATTGCTGACCAGAAAATGAAGCTTGTTAAAATACAAAAAAAAAAAGTTATTTATACTTCTTTGAATTGAATCTAGACAAGTTTCAGAAAGATTAATTAGTCGATTGGCTTGTTAGTTCAAATTTTAAACAGTAGGAGGCAGTCAAGCACGAAACATACACACCTTGTTCTAAAAAACAAGAAGAAGATGACAAAGAAAAAGAACAGGAAGTTGTAGACCTCATAGTAGCTAATAGGCTGCGCCACTCTTGAATTTACTTAAATTGAATATTATTAAACTTTGTAAGTGACTTTAAGGCCACTATAATGTAATGTACATATAACGTTATCAACTACTAAGTGTTTGTTGACTTTAAATGGTAATCGTTAACGATAATCACGATTGCTAACCTTTTTGCACAAGCAAATTTTGTTGGAGTCTAAAAATTCATGTGTAGAGGATAAATTTTATTAGTTGAGTAGTTAGATCCATTCATTTCACCTCACGTTCAACATTAGATGATTAAAAAGACTTAAAAAAATCAACTCACGAGTTCCTCCACAAAAAATAAATGGCGGACAAATCATGTGCCCTAAAGTGATACAAATAGAAATATCCCGCCATTATCGAGCCACTTGAACAGACGTCAATATTTCCCATAAGTACATCTTGTCACTTTATTACTTGTAATATCCGCGGCAGTGTTACACGGCTCGCCTACTTACTTAAGGAATATTAATTGCTCTTTTCAAGTGATAAAAAAAAAAAACGTTCACTCCTTATGGAACGAGGGTTTTTCCTCCTTGGCTGCAGTTGCCTGTGATTGCAGCTCTATTGCACTGAGCTCGTTCTCGTGGTGGAGAAGAAGAAAAAAAAAAAAAAACACCTTTTCAATCTCCGCTGTCCTTTTGCACCTCTGACCAGGCAGGGAAGGATTTATTCAGCTGCTTTATGAGCGGGTCAGAGAAAAGGTGGCAAATACCAGACGGCATTAGAAAAGGCGCATACGCACTATTTGGCTTTTAGTGTCGGGCCAAAATGTGAACCGATGAAGTAATGGGATGCTCATCGTCTATGAATTCTTCAAAATCAAAAGGGAGAGCAATTTAAGGCTTTTTTTTTTTGTTCACAGTGCACAAAAAATAAGGTCCATAAAGTCTAGCTTTGATACATTTGTGATGGAATAAACGCACAAACCTTGACAATGGCTTAAGAATGTGGACATTTTTGTCCTTTTTGGACAAGCAAGCACTTGGCTCTTGTGGAAAATGGGGCTCTTAGGAATACTTTTAAGGATGGCGCACACATACCAACCCTCAGCAGGAATGTTAGTACCCCCCCCGGGGGCCAGATTAGCAAATGTCTTTAAAAGGTTATCCTTAGCGATATGCCTGCGGTTTGGGGTGTGCCAATTGTGATTAAATAAGTACCTGGAATTGAATATCTGGATTCCTACAAAACATGAAAAAAAAATGTCTTTGGGATTAAATGAGTTAATCCGGGGCGCTCACAGATCAACCGAATGGCTAAATTGGTGGCCCGCATGACATCGCAGTAAGAAAAAAAAAAGGCAAAACGAAGAACGTGTTGTGTTTTTTAGCGTACTGAATTTACAGTTTCAACTTAGATCAACAGAACGTGATTTCAGAACTGCACTGTATTGTTCACATCAAAGCCCGCTCACTCTGGAACCAAAGTTCCAGAGTTCCGGCCGGAACTTCAAAATAAAAGCGTACCAAGGCCGTTCGTATCTTATGTTACTAGTACCATATGTATAGTTTATTTTAAAGGAGTTCAGGTTGTTACGGTTAGAGACAACGGAAAGGTGTTCATTTTTTCGTCTATTATTCTCGTTTATTAATCGCGGCCTTTTGGCATAAACACACAATCATGAACTTGGTGAAACAGATGGTCTGCAACTTCGGGTATTTATGATCAAATTAACTCGAGCCGCATCAAAATAAAGAAAAACAGTCGCTTAAAGCTCACTCAACGTTATCGTGACGAGACTTTCACTGACCACTCACAATGTGGGAAATCTGACACAAACTTAAGGCGCAACAATTATAGATGACAACAAGGAACTTTGAAGAGTTTAGGAAGATGAGATGTAGTCTGTTTTCCTATAGTTTTTACATTATTTCCAAACTGTTGGTGCGTCTTATTCACGGTAACAAAGAAAATACCAGAATTTTACCCTAAAATTAACTTATATACCTGTACGTCTTATATTCGAGGAATTACGGTAATCGGCTTTTCTTTTCTGCTCGTCCTGATGAAGCCAACGTTAATCAGCACGATATTCCTTTTTTGATGATCATTTTAAATGACAAAGATGAAAAATCCTTGTTTTAGTTCGACAAAGCTCCTAAGAAGATCGAGAAACGTTAAGCGAAGCTATTTGAGCTGTCGTCACCGCATCGGGCGTAATTACGGTCACCCCCTCCGATCCCGATGATCTCGATCGCGGGAATGAATCCGAACTGTTTCTTCTCGCCGACGCTCGCCGGCTCCCGAGGGAGATTTCGTCAGGGAATATCGTTTTGAAGCCCGGCCGAGAGTTTAACCGTGTGACGGATGAGGCGTGCGGCACGGCGGGCCGCGGCAGACCCGAGGAAGCGGGGGACGTAAATTTACAAGGACGGGGTGAGACTCGGATCTATTCCCGAGCGATGGCGCGGCGTTGTAAATAACGTCGGGAGCAAGCGAGAAGAGGACGGCGTACGAGCTCGAACTTTGCCGGTTACTATTTATGAACGGTTCATCCGCTGGCCTTTAAAAATACACACACCTCTGGAGAGGCGAGCGCAGTGAAGTGTTGCCGCCGCCGCCGCTGACGCTTGACAGAGAGGCAACATCCTGTGAGAGGCTAAGCGGGATGAAAGGCGCCGTGATGAGCGCTGCCTCGCTACCTGAGGCGCAGCCACTTCAATGCGGTACAAGTGTTTGAACAAAGCAAGCCCGCCGCCCCAGATGGGGAATTAGGAGGCTTTTGGGTGACTCACGGTCTGTGGGAGTTGCACTCATTTTAATAACTCGAGCGGCGGTGGCAGTATGCTGCAAAGGAATGTCAATTTCTGCCTGTCTGCAATTAATCCCATCAGTTTCGGTGGGGGAAGAATTTCAACGCAATCGTCATCAACCACAAATGAACGGTTGGAAATAACCGCAATGTGTACCGCTGGATATGGAAGGTTGGAATTACGCCGCCGGACAAAGTGCCCGATTTCGAGTGAATGCTTAGAAGTCTACTATCTATTTACATCTATTTATAACTGATAGGGCCTCGTTTGCGCAAACTGAACTCGTGAATAAACAACGACGTGGAATTAAACGACCCGGCGTTCCCTCGTTTATCGCGGGGGATACTTTCCCAAAATTACCCGCCGCTACCAAAACCTGACAAGTAGATCGCTTTCTTTCCCTTTTTCGGTTTGTTTGCTTTGCAATTTTTTGCGTGGTCTCATCCGATAACTGAAAATCCACCATAAAGTCATAACAACTGAACCGCAATGTAGTGGGGGAACACTGTACAGTCTTCCCGGCTATAGTGCACATTAAGATATCATTTTATGGATTTTGATGGCATACAGGAAAGTCTGACTCCAAATTGCAGTGTGATGAACAGCAAGAAAGAAAGGGAAATGCCCTTCATTGTGAAACATGTTGCTGTTTTAATATTTGTAGTTCCCACGAAGAATATGCAGTAGGCCTGCGAGTATTGTTAGGGTTGGATTTGACACCGTTCTCTACCCAGAACATTTATTCTAAGAGATAATATATATGGGTGAAAAAGCACAATTTATTCAGCATGGTTTGATAAATGTGATCAGTAGAAACGGCAACTGTCAGACTGCACCGCAGTGTGCAAGGTCATTTTTATCTATTATGCCAGTCTATATGGAGCACTCCAGCACTGCTAGCTAGCGATTAAGCTAGCTAAGCTAAACTAGCTAGACGCAGATATAATTGGTAATCCTTGGCAGCAAGTGCCATCGGTCCATAACCAAGTTGTTTCTTAGCATACTGAATTGGATTGAATGTCATTTCAGAACAACTTTGTTTTGTTTATATCCGTATTTAGGCGCAACAGTTGCATAACTAGTCAAGCATTACGCCGTGACACACTGCCAGGAACAACTTCAAAATAGAAGCGTACCAAAGTATTCACGTCCATGTGTTGTTTGGTAAACTCAGGTATATTTTGAAGTCGGGTTTTTTTTTTCACATTAATGTCATACTTTACTTTCGTGCAGAGCATGAGCAATTGTTGCTGCAATTGAATTGACAGTTTGTTTTCTGACGTGTATACTAATAAGCGGGTATCTGGGGCAAGAAAAAAAAGAAGAAAAAAAAAAACGCCTTGAGGATTGTTTTGAACCGTGGTACTCAAATTACCCGAGGACTCGTTTCACCACTAGTTCAAATATACAATGTTTAATTCTCTTGTTTTGTGCTATTTTTACACTTGAAATCAACTGAATGTTATAAACAAATAGCTGGAAGAAATCACATGTGCTTCTTTGGAAAGAAGAAGAAGAAGAGAGTGAGAGCAGATGTTAAGGAATACTCAAAAGCTGTGTTTTAATGAGTGTAAATGTGTTGAATGTTTTTTTATTATGTGTGGTTTTTGTCATAGATACTGCAGGTTAGAACGTGTGATTTTAATACAGATATTAAATGTTACATGGGTTTAATTAGCTTTGGCAGGCTAACTAGATTTTTCTCCACTGGCTGTCTGTAGTTATTTGGCTTATTTAATAACGGACCCACTTTTGATGAAGCAATTTCAGACCCAATTTTGTTGTTCGTGCTTTCGTGCAGTTCAGATTAACAGCGAATATCTTTAAGGTCTGAAATGTTAGGTCAGGTTTGGATGCTTCGTCAAACTCGACACTGCATTCGGATTTTTTACCCACGTTTAGAAGAGGCCTGATGCTGATCTCAAGGTATCAAATTCCACACTTTTTTTTTTTAAGCTGCCACGACACATCTCAATTTGTATCAATCCTTTCATCTTGATGAACATTTGTGAGGCTGGCAATGGCCATTCTTGTACATCTGAGAGGTGCTTGGATTGGATTTTTCCACATCAAAATCACTCAAGTGTGTCTATACGGGGACTTCTTTTATGCATTGGGAACAGGAAAAGATTCTGCGTTAAAATCTAAAACACTGGATCTCTTACAGCTCTCATTGGGCTTTTTTTTGCAGGATCTCTGTGTGAAAGAGTTTCAAAATCAAGTATTCTTATTAACATAAAGGACAGGACAGAAAGTCATCCTGTGGCGATCCAACTAGCTGATGGAGGAAAAAAATGTATTGTGTTATGTGGATAAAAAAAAAAATCTGAAAAATGGGGGAGGAACAAAACAATTTTCATGTCAAATTCCACCCGTGTCCGCTCGCGCACCTTTGTGATATAATCTTGTAGGCGTCGGGGAGGTAGCAGTTGACGTTCTCCATCTGGAAGGGGTCAGCGTCGCAGATCTTGTCGTCGGTCCGCCCGTAGTTGGCCGTCTCGATCATGATGACGTCACTGCCGGGGCAGCGGAGGTCGATGGCGTAACCCTCACACGAGAGTTCCCGCCTGACCAGACCGAAGGGCAGGGCGGCGCGGCTGAACCCTGAGAGGGAACAGAAAGCAAAAAGGATTTAAAATCTGCCTGAAGTGAATCAGGTATAACGAGAAAACAATATATTTGTTGGCTCAAACCGCGGTTCTCAAAACCAGTACACTTCAAAGGGTAAAGAGATTTGAACCGGATTTCTGTAGGTATCAAAAAAATCAAATTTAATCCCAAAACATGTATGATGTGATTTTCTTTTCAAATTAAGAGTGAATCAATTGGAACTTGAAGCATTGTATAGGGGTAAGGAGATTTTAACCGGATTTCTGTCGGTATCAAAAAAATCGAATTTAATCCCAAGAGATGAATGATATGAATTCCTTTTCAAATTAAGAGCAAATCAATTGGAACAAGAAGCAACTCATTCCTAAATTGTATTACAGCGAGCACTTTAAAATTGATCATAGGCTCTTTTTGTGCAATTCTTTTGCATACCTTCCACAAAGTTTTGAACTTTGAAGAGTTTTTAAACAGAACATCTTAATGCCTGCGTGATAAACAAGTTAGGGGAGAGGTTATATAGCCTTAAACATTACACTATAAATGAAAAAGTATAACAACCAAAAAAGTAATAAAAGACTTTGTGTATAAGAAAAGTAAAAAGAATAACTAAAAGAAGAAAAAAAAAAGTATAGTATATTCACACAGATTTTTTGGAAAGTAAGCGATAAACAAAGGAACACAGTTCCGCTTTGAATGCCTTGATAAGAAAAGTGCATTTTTCTTTGCAAATTAGGAGCAAATTAATTGGAACATGAAGAAACGTATCACTTGTGTTACAGCGATTCCTTTGGTTTAAAATCGTTTTATTCGGATCCGCGTTGAGAAGCAGTTTTATGATAGACAACCCAGAAATCAAACACATGAGGATACAAAATTTATCTTCTGGAGTTGATGAGTAAAACTCGCTTAAAGATACCACGACAAATGCTTTTTTTTCCGTTTTTGCGCCGGGTTGGGGGTACTTTCCTATATCATTGAAAAAAGGTTAAGAACGCCTTGGATAAAAGATCAACATTGAAGTCACTGGAGGCGAACAGTAACCTCATAAAATGTTGAGTAAATAGAGGCAAGGAAGATGGCTTCCCTTAAGAGAGCATCGATTTGTACTTGGACTTCAAGAGGGATTTTTTTTTTGTTTTTGTTTGCTCTCCAAAGCAAGATGAATAGAGAGAGAGAGAGAAAAAGCACAAATACAGAAAGAAGAGCGTAACTTTTTTTTTTAACGGGGTAGTCAGATGAAAGCGGATTGCGCGCACGACAAAAAAAAAATCCATATGTGGAAAAATAGTCAGGATGTGAGCGTGGCCAAATAAGTGCACTAAGCGGGGGGGAGAAAATGAGCTTTTTCATTGCAAAAATGACCCTCCTTCCAGGACATTAGAGTGAAATAGGCTATTACCGGGTATTCTCTTGTCTGAATAATAAAACGCCATTTCACAAAGAGCGAGTGGGCAACGGCGAGAGAGAGAGAGAGAAGAAAAGACACGAGGGGGGGAAAAAAAAGGGAATAGCAAATCTATTATCTGGGGTTGGAATGATCCAAAGTTTTTAAAAAATGCAGCTGTCTGCAACTCTGAGAAAAAAACAATTAGGTAGTCTAAGTAGAACATGTAAATGTGTTCCATTTACGGCGCGCGCTAGCTGCGTGAACTGTCAATAATGGCCGCTGTTTGCAGCAACGGCGGGCCCCCGTGGGGCCGGCCGCCGTCGGTATTTTCTCTGGCTCCTAATTAGCCCTTCCTTCAGTCTGCTACCTTTCGCGCAGCCCCATTGGCTACCCCGAGCTTTGTCACGCAGCAACACTTACCGCCCCGGGTTCATTTTGCCCCCTCGCTCTAATTACCCTCACGGTTTTGACAGCCGCAGCCCGGCGCAATTAGCGTTGTTTGAAACGCTCAAAGTTTCCAAGTTCCTTCGATTTGAAATTCCTCTGGAAAAGGCCAGACGCGATTCCGTCTGTCGCCGTGACAAAACCGTATGCCCGCAACGGGTACGCGGTGGAAAATTTACCATCAAAGCTGTTGGGAACGCCGAGAGGACCTCGCGCTCTCGTCGTGAAAGGAGGCCGATGTTTCTTGAAATAAAAGGAAGGCGAGTAGATTCTACTTCGCTCCGCTTTTTATCACCTCATTAGGAAACGTCTCACTTCATAGAGTTAAGTGCTGAGCCCATTTGCTGAGACTGTTGCCAACCAAAACAGCGGCACCTACAGAGGCGTGTAAACGGCACAACTGCAAAGTGTTAAAAGATTCTTTTGTGGTGTGAGGCGATGGTGTGTTTGCGCTATTGATTACCAGGAATTTTTAAAGATGATACGTCACGTTTTATCACAGTGTTATAAACGTATGAATCCAGGTGTTTAAGGTTTACTAACTTGTAACCAGTTCACTAATCTGTATTGCATACCCACATTTTGGCAAATTACCCACATTTTAGTAATCATTAACCCGTTTACTAATTTGTACTCAATTTACTAATCTGTAAAACCAGTTTGCTAATAAGCACCTGTTGTTTAGTATTCCGTACCGGGTTACTAATCTTACTAATGAGTACCCAGAGTTTAAATATCTGTACCCAGTTTCGGAATCTGTACCCAGTTTACTCATTTGTACTCAGTTTACTAATCTGTAGAAGCAGTTTGCTAATAAGCACCCGTTGTTTCGTATTCTGTACCGGGTTACTAATCTTACTAATGAGTACCCAGAGTTTAAATATCTGTACCCAGTTAACTAACCCCATATTCATAGTAACCACAGTTTAGTGATCTGCACAAAACGCTTACTAATCTGTACCCACATTTGAGCAATTTGTACCTAGTTTGCTAATTCCCCAGTTTAGTCATTTGTACCCAGTTTACTAACACCGTACTCTTTGTTTAATAATCTGTACCCGCAGTGATCTGCACTAAATGTTTACGAATGTATACCCACAGTTTACTAACCCATAACCACAGTTTACTACTCTGTACCCACAGTTTAATAATCTGTAACCACAATTGAGTGTTCTTCACTAGAGATGTTTACTAATCTATATCCACATTTTAGTAATCTGTACCTAGTTTGCTGATCTGTTTTCCAGTTGAATCGTCTATACCCAGTTTACTTACCCCGTACTCTTGGTTTAATAATCTTTACCCGCCTAGTAATCTGCACTAAATGTTTACTAATGTGTAACCACAGTTTCCTAATCCATCCCCACAAATTACTAATCTGTATCCAGTTTCCTAATCTGTAGCCACAGGTTAGTAATCTGTACTCAATGCACAAATATGTACCCACATTTTACTAATCTGTTCTCACCGGTTAGTAATCTGTACTCACAGTATGCTACTCCCAGTTTAGGAATCCTCTTTCACAGTTTAGTAAACTATATTCAGTCTACTAATAAGTACACATAGTTTACTTGTATTTTAGTAATCTGTCCCCACAGTTTGCAAATCTATAGTCCCAGTTTAGTAATATCGTTTTAAAGTTTACTAATCTGTACGCACAGTTTCCTAATCTGTATTAACAGTTTAGTAATCTGTACCCCCAGTTTGATCATGTATAGTCCCAGTTTGGTCCAACAATTTTGCACTGTACCTACAGTTTACTAATCTGTAAACACAGTTTAGTCGTCTGTACCCACAGTCTGTTATCCCGCACCCACAGTTTACTAATCTGTACCAGAGGGGCTTCGTATGAATGAGCTCCTTGGGTAGTAGCGACGACGACTTTTCTCGTGTTACAAAGGGACGTGTCGAGAACGACTTTTGCCATTTCGCATTTCCCCGCAATCTTTACGCTTTGCTTTAAACTTTCAATGAAACGGTAATATAGGCGTACGATCCCTTAGGACCGCGCCGACGGCTCCTTTAAAATAACACGCGTGTCGATGCGAATGAATTCTGCTTAGCTCCACTGTTTATCACCTCATTAGGAGACGTCGGTCGAGCCCAACGGTACGTGGGGATCTGCGGGGTCAGTCCATCTATCCCAATAACAACCACAATTACCCGCAGCGCCCGTCGAACCCGGGCGGGATGGCGGCTGATAAAACACAGAGTGGAGTCGGCGGCTTAACCGCCAAGACTAATGATCGGCGCGCCTGCCATTCCTCACGGAGGGAGTGACGGGTTTATCGCGGCAGCCAAGGAAGGAATGCATTTCACAGGGTATTAAAATTCGAAAGGGGATCGGTCGCATGAGGGAGCGTACGTCATCTTGCCTTCGTGACCTCTTTTCTCGGAGCCGTCCACTCACGATTCGAGCCGGAGGGCGAGACGGCAACGCCGTCATCAACGGAGGTCTGGCTATCGATTAGCTCGCTGCCCCGCTCGCTCCTCCCTCACCCGCGTGGATCGTTGTGGTCAGAGGCTAACTCCGTATCACTTTGGGGGAGGGTACTCCCCGCGCGAAGGACAAATTGATTCTCCCTCATCTCCCGTTTCGTTAACGACTTTCTCGTTGACCTGTACTTGAACGAGTAGTGGCCGATTCGGCATAACCTCATGTGTAATTATGCTCAAGATTTTACAGATCTCATTTTTAATCGCGAGGGGCAATTATGAAGCAAAAGCAGTAAAAATAGTTTTTTTTTTGACCTGAACCCAATCAAAAGTCTTTACAATAATAACTTCCATGCACCCCCAGTAGTCTTAACACAGCAATGGCATTCTAATGAAGATTGCCATTCTGGATTCTAAGAGGGGAACGTTGCAAGCGTTAGCGGAGGTAGCAAACGGGCTTGCACGTCGGGGGTTCATTCAAGGTCGCAGACGTTGACTTACCGTTTTAATGTTTGCTCTTGTCGCGAGGACATTTTGAATATTCAAGAGCAGTACGGCCAGATGTTGTGACAATTTGGCAAACGTTTTCAAACTTGGAACAAACCCTGAGAAGATCAAAGGATACTTTTCCTGACACCCGCCAATGTTCTCCCCTCGGTGGGGGTAGAGGCTTAACCTTCCTGTTATGTTTGTTTGCAAGGACCACCAAATATGTCCCCGGGGTCACTTTGACCTGGAGCGAATTTAGTGACCCAAATGCGCCCGAAATGTGCATGATCCAAATGTAATATTTTGTCTTAATCATGGATTCATGTTCATTTCTCAAGAGTAGCAATAATATCTCCGGGTCATTATGACCCGGAGGTGTGTGTATTTATCCAAGAGTGTGAAAAACTTTGCTTTTTGATTGAAAATCCTTTTCACAAAGTAATAAAGGGATCATTTATGCTCATGTGTTAGTTATTTTTCTCTGAAGTAGTAATAACACCATGGGTCAATTTGACCCAGGGTCATGTGGAATTAACTACAGGTTTCTGGAACTTTTTGTGTGTAATCCCGGTAACTCACAAATCTTGTGATTCCTTTTTTTTTGTACCCCATCTGAAAAAAAAACAACAATATGCTTGGGTAATTTTGACCCAGGTTTTGCTTCTCAGTTGCTCAGGTCACAACCAATCAGCTGTAATGTCAATTTCAGTCGACAGCGAGTGGCAAAATGGCCGCCTGAGATGGATAACAACGGGTGTCTTTTGCTGCTTAATTTATATTCCGCAAATGCATTATTAACCGGAATGCTTCGCGTTCAACTCCACAGGCCCAGATTTCACACTGAGTCGATAAATGTGTGAGTACATTCCGATGAGCCGATTATTTCAGAGTACGTATTTTTACGGCGTTTTCCTTCGGTTGAGTAAGGGTTAGACAATACCGTCCTAATTAATCGCCCGGCTGCGTCCACTTCAACAAATAAATACGCTCCATTTCCTAGCTGTGATTATCGCGGTTCATAGACGCCATTGTTTACCCAAGGACATTCGATAGTTAACTGTTGAGCATGTTTACTATCCAAAACAGCAGCACCGGTCGGACAAGTCGGTTAAGTGGTGTGGAAATGATCGCAGTACATGAGTACCATATGTAATAAAATAAATAATCTTACGTTATGTAGGGACAGCGGTTTAGACAACTAGAAGGGCGGTTCTTCAGTCTGGATTTTTGTCATTTTTGTTATGGTTATGATTTGTGGAAGTAGGTGACAAAAGGTGGGAGCTGTTGTTGAGTTTGATATATGATTGATAGAGATTTTTCACCTTTGCAGTCATCCCAGTGGAGGTAATGGTTAACTCATCTGCGAGACTTGAAAGAAGTTGGGCAAGACGTTGCCTGCAAAATTCCGGCATACCGCTGACGTATGAAAATCTTTTCATCTGTAGTTTTGTTTGACTACTCAACTTTGGAGACGCCGGATGACGACAGGTGCCGCAAGGTCACGGGGGAAACGCTATCGAGATGACCGCAGGGGGAAAACATCCGTACCCGTAATCCCTTTGTGTGTCGGTAGAAAAATGAAAATAAAGTGGTTGGTGAATCTTTGTGCGGCTTGGATTAACATGAAATTACGCAATCAGCAAAGGAATTGAATACCGCTTTGTACAGGTCGTTTTGTCTCATCGCCATGGCAACCACTCAGCCCCGGCTATAATTGGCTGTGATCCCTATTTGTGGCCCTGTTGACACGAAGCCTTATCGTGCATTCTGGTCAGTGAGTGACTGTGAGCAAAGTAGCTTTTCAGATTCCTCCTTCTGACCTGCTTGCTAAGCCTTCTATTGAGTTCGACGGAGAGCCGAGCCAGAGCGCTCCTCAATAAGTCGCATTCAGGGATTTCGTTTCTCCTTCCTTACTTCTGCAGTTGACGGACTATAATTCACCGCTGGAAATCCCCGCTCCTAATACATATTTTGTTTTCTATCGACGGGCTCGGCAGCTCAGTCGGCCGAATCTGAAACGTCCGGCGTCTGCCGTTAACCCCCTCTTCGCAAAAATGAAATGAAACGATAATACTGTATTTTCCGCACTATAAGGCGCATCTAAAAGCCTCCGATTTTCTCAAAAGCTGACAGTGAGCCTTATGATCCGGTGCGCCTTATACAGCGCATAAAACGAGAGTTTTCATTTTTGGGCGATGAAAAAAAACTTACAGGGTAATCACCATGTTACAAATATATATTTTTTACAATTAAAGTTGTTATTACACCCTGTTTGAGATTTTGATCTGCTACAGTATAAATACACTCCAATTTTGAAGCAATTCATAAGGGGACAAGGCGCAAAAAGGTTTTTGTCAAAGAAAGCGTGATTTTATAAAATAAATACAGAAATTGTTTTTATATCAACAAAACAATGTAGTTTAAGGTTTTTGGTTGCGGTTTGATTCATAACTTTAAGTTTAATATTTAACTATCATAATTATATTCATTTAAACTCTTGATTCATCTTTGCATTGCTCTAAACTTGTAATCAGGAGGTATGTTTTTTTCCGTTCTTCGCAAGGTACTAAAATAACATAGCTGTTTATTAATTTTGGGAGTGAACAGAGTTGTGAGATTCTATTAATAAAGTTTGCGAAATCTGACTGTTTTGTTGACATTCCCTTTCGCGCAGGTCCATCTACTGCATAGGTGTCGGACTCCAGTCCTCGAGGGCCGGTATCCTGCTTGTTTCCCGGTTTTCTCTGCCTTACACACCTGATTCAAATAATTAGCTTATCATTAGCTCTGCAGGAACTTGAAAATGATCCTCTTCATCTGAATCTGATGCGTTTGAAAGAGAAGCTTCAAAAACATGCAGGATACCGGCCTTCGAGGACTGGAGTTTGACACCTTTGAGATGCATAGAGCAACCCCAAACCGTACTGTAGCTTCTATTCTATGCGCCTTATATTTGAAAAACAGTTTTGAAAATGGAGCGTTCATCGAAGGCGCGCCTTATAATCCGGCGCGACTCACCGTGCGGAAAAAACGGTAAACGCCGAAATACTGCCATTTGGCCGGCGCCGCCGCCGGACCGTGACGCGGATCTATCTGGAAGTTCATCACGGGTGGAGTCACGGTGGAGCTTTAAAGCCTAACCGCCGAAGGATATACAAGAAAGGGCGGAATGTTTAAAAAAAGAAAAGTGGGACAGTTTTTGAAAGTTAGACAGAGCGGCGAGGACTGACACAGACGGAGTGCAGAGGCATGGCTTGACGCTTGTCATCTCCCATTAAGCTTCCTTTGATTGGCCTTTGTGGTCTTGGAAACGGCAAACAGCTGCATGCAAATGGGCCCCGTTTCCCCCCCCTGTGTCTGGCCCCCATTGTTCCTTTGACGGAGACACTCTCTTTGCAGGCATAAAGGAGGGTGTAGCCTTTAGTCAAATAAGAGCGCCCCCGCCGCGGCCGCAGCGGGGGCACTTGAAGATTGTTTGTCGTTTTATGTTGTTTGCTGCACAATAATACCGGGAGCCCAAAAGGAGATCTGAGAGTCAAGCTTGGCCTCCAACGGCCAAGGGAATGCCTCCGTAATCCCATATCCGGCGCGGTCCGGGACTACAATTTTTTTTTCCTCTTAGAATGGAGATTTCCGACGGGAATTCGAAAAAGTGGGACAAATATGATTGAATTTTATTCATGGTAGGGGAACAAAGTAGTAACAACTCAAATGCGCGGCGGTACCTTGAAGCGCAAACATAATCAATTTCTCGGTACGTGACCAAAAAATTAATTAGTTTTTATCAGCAAGACTGGCATCAAAAACATATTTGAGAGAAAGCAAACCATGTGCTGTCAATGTATTAAGAGTTAAACAAGTTATGACATTTGAAGAAAGTGAGGGAGGTGTTTGTCAAGAGCCCGGTTTGACGGTTGCCATGTATGCCAAAAAACATGATTTGAGACATACTGTACATTTGTTTTAGATTCTAGATCGTCTAAAAAAAACTGCAATTTTTCTGTGAAATAAATGTGGTTGAAATATTTGCCCTACTTCGAGTGTTTGTTAGCTTCAACATGTCTGTTTTGTTCCTCTTGTCGATCTTACAAAGCGTTTCGTTTTTGCTTTCTGGCTCACTGTTATGATTTGACTTGTACTAAAAAAATTGCCGCGTTTATGTTGTTTCCGGCTTTAAGAAAGCACTTTGAGGGAGTCAAGATTTTGCAGGTAAAAGCAAAAGAATGTGACCTGCGAGCTCAAAACAAACATGGCGGACGGAGTTGTCAAAAATGTTCCTAAGTGGTCATGTTTTGCTGAATAAAAGAGTAGATTCTAGATCTGCTAAAAAAAAAAAAAACTACAATATTCCAGTGAAACAAATTTGAATGGTTTAAACATTTGCCCTACTTTGAGTGTTTGTTAGCTTCAACATGTCTGTTTTGTTCCTCTTGTCGATCTTACACAGCGTTTCGTTTTTGCTTTCTGGCTCATTATTTGACTTGTCACTGATTCTAAAAAAATTGCCGCGTTTATGTTGTTTCCTGCTTTAAGAAAGCACTTTGAGGGAGTCAAGATTTTGCAGGTAAAAGCAAAAGAACGTGACCTGCGAGCTCAAAACAAACATGGCGGACGGAGTTGTTAAAAATGTTCCTAAGTGGTCATGTTTTGCTGAATAAAAGAGTGGATTCTAGATCTGCTAAAATAATTGCAATTTTTCAGTGAAATAAATTTGAATGGTTTAAATATTTGCCCTACTTTGAGTGTTCGTTTGATTAGCTTCAACATGTCCGTTTTGTTCCTCTTGTCGATCTTACAAAGCGTTTCGTTTTTGCTTTCTGGCTCATTATTTGACTTGTCACTGGTACTAGAAAAATTGCCGCGTTTATGTTGTTTCCGGCCTTAAGATAGCACTTTAAGGGAGGCGTTTAGCGGGTAAAAAACAAAACAAAGTGAGCTGCGAGATCAAAACAAACATGGCCTAAGTGGTCCTGATTTCTCAGGTATTTCTAACAATCTATCTGTATTTTGTCCAATTCTGATGGAAATCTCACACTTGCAATCGCTATATTTCCAGACAAGCCATCTTTGCGAGGAATCTCGCGCCAGCGCCACGCATGACGGCTTGCCACATGTGAACGCCGCCCAATGTGTGAGATGAGCGAGGAGATTTGGGGGCAAAACCAACACCTGCTTTTCAAATACCGACAACGCAATATTTCTCCTTCCGCTTCGAGCGTCAACACTCACGGAATGGCTATTTTGCCGGCGTTTCCCGTGACACTTAAATCCGTCCGTCTTGTTGGGAATTGTTTCTAAAGACGGTGTCAGACAAGACCACAATAGCCGCAGCCGCGCCCGCCCTTTCCCAGACGACTGCTATCAGACACTCTAGATTGCGATAGGAGGCTTCCAAAAGAGTAACCTGCTATTTCCAAATCCATTCAGTCCATTTGGGGTTCGATGCGGCGCCGTCTTGTGCGATGTTTACATCGTGACGCTACCTAATTCGAATGCTGAGAAAAAAGCCTAAAAGGAAGAGATTTGTCATTTTCAGGAGCGAGCTCTCAACTCTGATTCCATGTTTTATTCGTTCTTTCTATTTTCAATTGGCGAGTGAAAATTAGATATCAAAATAGTGGCTCATAATTTCACTGAAAAAAGGAAAAATTCATCTCGTTCACGGCCTTTAAAATTGATTTTGGACCAAGGTAGCTGTCAATGAAAGTTGAATAAGATAACTTATTCATGTGAGGCCGGTAAAAAAGTATTTTTGATGTCTTTAGCGGTCGGTGATAGTGAATGAGTTCATTTTTGGCAGAGATTAGGTTTCCTTCAAACATATAATAGTAGTGGACATTTCAAAGACGCGTTAGCTTACTAGCTGTGTTAGCTTATTCGCTACCAACAACCACCATCTATCCAAACAATAATAAATCAGCCATATTTGATGAAGAACAAATGTGTTAGAAACAATGTGCAGCATTTCCAGCATTCATTTCTTGCGGGGTTACGTTTCCAAATATAACCACAAAAACCCCAAAGTAGATACTGACCATTTTTCTGCTTTGGTTCGTTTTTTTTAATTTTTTGTTTCTTAGAAAAATAAATACATGTAATCCATTTTTTCATCTGGTCTGACTTAAAAATATCAAGAAAAAAAACAATGTAAAACTGCAATAGGTATGTTATAAATGAAAATACATGTAGTATAGGTTGAATTTATTTTAAATAAAATTACTATTTTTGACTGAAATTGCCAGAAATGTGCCATCAGTGTTTGATTTCTGAATACTTTGGAACTACATTATTAGTGGTATTTAATTCAGCAATTCCTGAAAATGGATTTCGTAACGACATTTGTTTTATTTCTGACTTGTCTGCCAGAGAAGTGATTTTAAAAAGGCATCTGTTTAAAATTTAACGATATGAAGGCTTTCCAAATTTTACAAAGGAGTCACTATTACACAATTTAGTAATAAGTTAATTTATGTTCCAGTTATTTGGCTCTCAATTTGAAAAGAAAACTGCACTTTTCCGTAAGGGCGTTAAAAAGCATATCACTAATTTGTTGTTTATCGCTAAACTTAATTTTCCATTCTTTTAAATGTTATTTTGCCATTTTTTTCAATGTTATTTTATCTATACATGATTTGATTTGTTGTTTTTATTGCACCTTTTTAATTTATTACACTTTTAGCTTATCACGCTTTTTATTTCATTCATAATGTATATTTTAAGGCTGTAAAACCTTACCTTGCGCTCAATACATTTATCAGCCATGCATTTATATTTTCTCATATTATTCTTGAAGTTCAAAACGCTGAAAAAGGAGTGAAAAAAATGTATAAAAAATGTGACACAGCAAGGCCGAAAAAAGTGCGTTAAAGCGAGAAAATACTACACATTAGATTTGCTCATACCTGCGGAATACCTGTTAAAAACGTACACCATGAAGTACTTTCGCATACCGCCATTTGAGAGCCACTGCTGCAGCCCTTTATTCAGTTTTATACTTTTGATCTGATCTTATGATAAAATTTTTACAACCTGTCATCTTTTTCAATAGATTACAAAATAATAATATGACAATTTTATACTCTTCACAATACTCTTCAAATTGCCAATTGAAAACGGAAAGAATGAACGCCACACAGGCGCTTCCATTTGGAGGATTTACACTGGCTGCGCAATTTTTTTTCCTGCTGTATTTTTCACATCAACAGCTCACTTGATGATGGCTCAGGAGATTAAGACTTTTTTTTTTTGACCTGATAGCAGCAACTCCGGTCGTGATAAGCTGTCTGCTTAGCTGCAATACGGTTCCGGGGAGGAGGCGCGTTGTGCGTTTGGAAGCGCTGGTGGCCGTTGAGGCAGAAAATAGGCGTTAAAGCGGTCGAAGCAGCTGCACGAGCTCAGCCTCGTTGCTTCTCTTCCCGGTGAGACATTCCAACATCGGGTCTAGTTTGACAAAAAATGCCAAAATGTGTTTTTAATACCACGGGGATGGGATATTACAACATGCTTTGACAATGACACCCATTTGATGGTTTTGAGTGTGAGCCTAGGCCAAGCAATGACATTATGAATCATGATCATAAAACATTTGATTCGGGGTAAGGAAAACACGCCTGGTGAAGTAAGGCTTTTAGGACTTTTTTTTTTTTCCAGTCACTTCCAAGCTGATGCAATGACGCGTTCAATAATATATTCTGTTTATTTGTTTTTGCTCAAAACATGCTCAGATCATGTCGAGGCTCTATAAAATATTATCGGCACCAATCAGTCGCAGTAGCATGAAAATTCTATTTAAAACGAAATATTTGTGTAACCGCACTACTAAAACGCTTGTTGCAATACTTTTGAATCGTGGTTCTCAACTCTCAACATTAACGCCATTTCTCAGCCCCATAAATAGCGATATACACAAGTTGAGTGATGTTCCAATTAATCTGCTCTTAATTTGAAAATAAAAACATACCGTTCCCGTCAGGGCATTAAACTGGATTCAATTATAGCTGTAGAAACCCAGTCAAAATCTCATGCAGTGGAGAACCGGTGCTTTAGATCAGCGGTCCTCAAAGTGGGGTCTGCGGACCCCCGGGGCCCCGTGAAATAATTTGAATTAAGAAAAGAAAGAAAAAAAAAATATATATATATATATATATATATATATATATATATATATATATATATATATATATATATATATGCAAATGTGATCAGGAGGAACGGCAACCGTGTCAGGCTGTCAGCATCGAAGTCGCTAATGCTACTCTATGGCTTCACAAATGAGTAAGACACAGTCCTTAGTCTTTGCAGGTTTTCTGCGATTATCTTCTAATACTTAGCATAACGTGCTTTTATAAGCATATCTGTGATTTCATTTCCAAGGCTCTTTAAAGGATTAGCCTATCTGATCTAACATTTCTTAATTAAACACAGTTGAACCTCTTGTGGTTAAACAATTCAGGATTCTTCCCGGAACAATACGTCTCTAGAGTCGAAGAAAATGTCAGAGTTCAATTATTTCCATGAGAAAGATGGTTTCAAAATCCCCTCAAACAGTCTCGCTTGAAACGTGTTGTGCGTCGTTAATTCGCTCAAGAAAGTATCGGTACTTTTGGCGGTGAAAATAGCAGAATAGCATCCAACACACAAACAATACCAGAATGTTTTAAGCTCACAATTTGGCTTGGTGGAGACGCAGTAGGGGTAGAATGGGACTGTAATGTATTCAGATTTTCTTTCGTGCAGGTTTTCCTTACGGTACAGAGACATACCAAATTCCCACATGGAACGTATTAGGCAAGGGACAGGAAGCTTAACTGTCTCGTGCTCTAGCCAAACGTCAACTCTGTAAATAAATACAGTACGGCGTTTAAAGGCATTTAACAAAACAAACCTCTCCCGGGCTCTTTAGATTGAGCCAGAAAAATTAATAAATTACCATCGCAATTGTTTGTGGTTTTTATAGCATAATAACTCATGTCTGCATCCTTGACTGCTCCTATTGATGTTGCAAAAACATTGAAGACATTGTTTTGTTTCTGTTGAAATAAATAATCAAATGTTTTGGAAATAATAATGGCTACCCACCCACTGAAATAACTGTTGCTTTTTTTTCTCTTTCAAAAACTGTTGTACTTAACCGCAATGTTGATAGTGGCGCCGCAATGATGAAATCGTCAACTAATTGAAGATCAAATCAATCAATAACATTTTTGTATGCTTACCTTACCTTTAAATTGTCTAACTCCTCCGAATTTCAGCCTCACACCAGTAAAATTTCACCTATTTCTGTGTTAAGCAGGCATATTATTATTGTGCTGTATAAAAATTTGAAAAAACACTTGCTTTTATTTTGAAAAAAAATATCAATATCGCTGCTTGTTTTTCTGACAAGTACAGACCACACCATTAAGTTAATCGTTGTTAATTTATGTAATTACATTAATAATTTGAACTGTTTTTGAGAACTGTTTTTGGGCAAAACTACATATCTTTGAGATTAATCCTTTAATCATAGCTATTTTTTTACGATTATTTTTAAGTTAGTGTAAAGGAGGGTGAGAAAATGAATGGGACTGAATGAGTTAGATAGTTAGCAACTATTGTAAAAACGACTTGCCCAGCATTCTGCCACCACAAAATTTCAATTTCGCGATTTAGCTCATTTTCAAATCCTCAATTTTTAAAATGACGGATTAATTGAATGAATTTGATTGATTGTGTAGCCCTAGTTTTCGCCCGACAGCGATGACACATACGCTGGATCTGGCTCAACGCCTTTGTTGTAAAGATCGAAGTTTTGGGGCATGTATCCGGTTTTCGACTCGATTTTTTTGGCCACTTTACTGCTGTCCGTTGACGCGTCAATCAAGCTGAGGAGGAAGATTAATTCGACGCCGTGTTATTGTCTGCGGAGAAAACAAACCTTTTCAAAGAGACAAATAACTGTCACCGAGTCTAAGCAACTGAAAGCAAACCATGTTCAGAAGATGAAAAGCGCACATGCTCTGAGGCGAGCGCCATTCTGACAGAATTAGTTCATTGCTTGCTCGACATCAGTGTTTTTTTTTTTTTTTTGGGGGGGGGGGGTTGATGAAACGCATGGGAAGAGGTGAGTTCACGCAAACTCCCCCGAGTGCGGCGTGGATATACTCTTACAGGCTTGATCTGCCCCGGACTCCCTTTCAAGCTTGTGTTTTTTTGCCCCGCCACTTAAAACCCAGCTGGATTTTCCGCTCAAGGTGCCTTCCCTCAGGGCGGAGGATGGAGCGGGAAAGATGAAGGAACGTAGGAATGCGGAAGGAGGGGTGACTGAGTTTGTCTTCGACGCACGCTCGGGTTCTCCGCGCTTCCTCCGCCGAAGCGGCCCCCAACCCGGGAAGCCGAACCGGGAGGCCTTCTCCTTGCCGGGGTGTCGGCGCACGTCACAAATTGAACGCAGATCGAGAGCTCCAAAGGGCAAAGCGACAACATGTGTATTACACATTCGCCGAGCGGCTTTTCATTCACCACTTCATAAGTCACATTTGAAATGCGCGGTGTGATTTCTCACAGGTCGTCCAGCTTTGGGGCGGCCTCTGGACTCAACGAAGTGTCACTGACCTGTTAAGTGTCTATCCATCCTTGCCTGTGCTCATTTGCTGCTTGCACCTGCCTACATTTTGCTTTATGGGCTGACAACGCTCTGGCAGGGAATTTAAGGTTATTATATCTGCGAATGTGGCTATATTTTCTTCAGTATGTGAACTGCAGAACATGTAATAGTGTCCTTAAAGCAGTGTTTCTCAGCCCCCCCCCCAGAAAAGAGAAAACTTTTTGCGCCCCCCCCCCCAGTCGATGCAATGACTAGAAATAAGATTATTATTGATGAAAATTGAGTATACCTACAAATGTATCCTTTTAAACATTACAGAAAAACGCAATCTAAATCAACTTTCAACAACCGTTAATTATTTTTATCGTGTTTATACGGGTTACAGCTTAGTCTAAAACGGAAAAAAAGAAGCAAGTGCACCAAAGTGCCTGAAATTAAAAGAAAATGATGAAAATTATTACTTTATTGCAATTACATTCCACGTGACAAAAAAAAGCCTTTTTCCTGGTATCACCCCCCCCCCCCCCCCCTGCATCACCCCACGCCCCCCCAGGGGGGCCCGCCCCACTATTTGAGAAGCACTGCCTTAAAGTCACTTCCAGAAAATGCTTCAACAATATTCCATGAGTAAACTCGAAATTGGAGCTGCCTGTTAGCCGCTAGGAGGTCAATAACTTCCTGTTCTTCTTCGTCTGCCCCCTACTCGTTACCAGTCACTCGCAAAGGAAGTGGCAATAACTCGCATGGCATTACCTCAATTAGTACAACATTGAATGAGTTCAAAAAAAAGGTAGACTTGCATCTACAGTATCTTTTGTTGTGAAATTTAAGACTTGACAGTCATACAACAAATGCTTGTATCGATTCATGCAGCAATGGAAGGTACGTACATATATATATATATATATATATATATATATATATTATCGTGTTTATACGGGTTACAGCTTAGTCTAAAACGGAAAAAAAGAAGCAAGTGCACCAAAGTGCCTGAAATTAAAAGAAAATGATGAAAATTATTACTTTATTGCAATTACATTCCACGTGACAAAAAAAAGCCTTTTTCCTGGTATCACCCCCCCCCCCCCCCTGCATCACCCCATGCCCCCCCATATATATATATATATATATATATATATATATATATATATATATATATATATATATATATATATTAAAAATTAAGTATATTTTAACAATTAAAAAGTAGCTTGCGGAAAAGTAGCATGCTTGGTGTAGATAACGTACCTAATATGGGAGTTTAGAGGGGTGAAAAGTTAGTAATTTTTGATATGTGCATAAATTTGTTATAAGTTAAAAATTGTTGTCAGGGTTAATGGTAAAATTTCATTGGAATAGTGAGAATCAGTCAAACGTGGAAGAAGGAGTGGTCATCGTTCACTCTGGTTTTAGGGTGGTCACTCCTAAAATTCTACAAGTCTTCTGGCATTCTGATCAAGCTGCAGAATCCGTCCGTTTTTATCAATCGCATACAGTAGCCATTTTGCTACTTCCTGTTGACTGAAAATGACATCACAGTTTCTTATATGATAACCAATCGCGACTCACCTGTTTTTGGATTTAAAACATGCATCATTTACAAGTTGAGCCATGATTGTAAGACAACATTTTTTACGGGTGGACTTCCCTTGTAAAAACAAAACAAAAAAATACTATGACTGCGTTAACATGTGAAATAGTATGTATGAAATCCTGCCACCGACTGAGGGACCTTGTTCTGTTTTTTTCGGACATGAAATGTGCACACCATGGAAAAAAAAAAAATGCAAACATGCAGGAATTGGACTTGGTGTGCCAAAGGAGGTTGTATTGTGCGCTGGAAAGGAGAGCATAACAGCGAATAATGCATAAGCATTAATCACAGAATTCAGACTTCCTTTGGAGGAAGGTTTATCTATGAAAGACATGGCCTTGGCGTAGGTCTACGTTCTGCTTATCTGCTTACTTAAGGTCCAGGTGGAAGAAATGAATTTCGGCAATATAACCAGCCAGATGTCTTGCATGCAGATTGCGTGGCTCAATAACAACGGTAATTACAATTGCGAGCCGCGATAAACAGACACCGGCGCCCTCTTTTTCAGGACGAATCCTCAAAGTGATCATCAACCTTTGACGCCGTGCTCTTCGCTCATTAGATGGCGTCGGCAAAAATCTTGGCAATTAGCGTCACCCATCTGTCTGGGATACCTGCTCCCGCTCATTTGGGGCAGCTCCCCAGTCGAAGCTCACCGATACATCTCGCCGCGGATACGCACGCTTGCAAGAATTGTTGAATTTTTTTGCAATGTGGAGGCCCCCAAAAGGCGATTTTATTCCATCAAAAGAATTCCGTGTGGGCCCGGTGCTCCGGCCCTAAACATAAAAACATGTTGTGTTGTCAGACGGTGTGTTTTACTTCACCCCGTCTCGGTCAGGCGGGAAGGAAAAAAAAAAACGCCGGCGCATTCCTCCCCCCCCGCCGCTATCTTTGCACGGCTGCCCACTTTGACTGACTTGAGCACGATGACCTTGCCCCGCTTCCCTTCCGCCGGCATTCCGCTCAATAGGGGCAGATACGGGAGCGGCGATAAGGAGATTCGCATTTGAGAGAGGGGGGGGGGGGGGGGGGGAGATCTCATATTGATGACGGACAGTTTCCTGCCCCTCAACCTGGATGAAGCCATTGTGCCTCCCCGCGCCCTCGCCGGGGATAGACGCTACATGAGAGGGTCAATAACGATAGCGCGAGGCAAACAAAACTACTCTTTGTGCTCTACTTTTTCATCCATGCGGCATACTTATTCAATTTCCTGCACGGCGGGAGAGGGCTTCCTTATCTAAGACTGTTTAGACCCGCAAATCGGCTGGTGGCCTTTGTTTGTAGGTGACCCAACCCTGAGGTGACATTTAATTCCCGGGAAAAAAAAAAAAAAAAAAAAAGTGCGCCATGCTCTAAGGCACTCCTAGCCTGAGGAGATTACTAATACAGTGAATGCAACAGTGCTGCATTCATTGCTGGTGGGGCTGAGCGAGTGGCTGCTAGCGAGAGAGAAAGCCAACCGACGCTTATCATTAGTTTCATATCATATAAGAGATCGCAGCAATTAAAGGAAGCCAGCAAAAGAAAAGCAGAAGAAGGTTCGTAAAAGTCTTCTTGATGTTTTATTTTCAGTACTTCCCACTCCTCTGCAGGTGACATTATATAAGGGGAAAAAAACGGTGTGGGGCTACATAATAAGAAGACTCTTTTCAGCCTGCAATCTGAAAAAGAGGAAAATAATTGCTGCTTGGGATTTGTTTTGCAGGGCATTATATCTTCTGCATCACACAGCGGAGAAGCGGCATCAACATGAAATTAGACAGATGCACATCATCCATCCATGCTCGTTTATTTGGTGTACACTGTCAAGAAAATATCAAGCTAATCGCAGCAAGAAATGTTCATGCTAAGCAGTAGCATGATGCCGACGTGGTGAGAACTTCAAAAGAAGCCTTATCTTTCCCCAAAAAAAACAAGAACTTCGATGCCTTGGTATACTTTTTGTGAAGAAGATTTTGGCATCGTGACGTGGCGTAATGGCTGACTTGACTCATCATTGATGTCAACTTTATGATGAAATCGGCTTCAATTGCTAATTATGCTAATTAAGAATGCCTTAAAAATGCTGACTTTGCATCAGGACACTTGTTACCAGCGGAAGTTGCCGTTCCTACTGATCACTTTTTGACAAACGGGGCATTTTCAAACGTGCATTTGTCAACTTTATTCTGAAATCGACTTCAATTGCTCATTATGCTAATTAAGAATGCCTTAAAAAATGCTGACATTGCATCAGAGGACACTTTTTACCAGCGATTAGCAACGGCTCCAACATTAGTGGCTAGCAGCGCTAGCAACGGCGGGCAGTACTAGATGCTAGCAGAGTGAGAGGCTAACAACACTCAACTCCCCCATTAGCAGTAGACTGGCGACAACTTCTCAAAGGCAGTTTAACAGAAATGACTCAAGTGACAAAGTTGCCGTTCCTACTGATCACTTTTTGACAAACGGGGCTTTTTAAAACGTGCATTTTTTTTTAGTCCAGCCAAAATCGATACTGTGGTTTTGATGTCACTTTTTAAGTGTAAGTTCAAATAAATATACATTTTTTCATCTAAATACCTGACTATTCATTGGAATTTTCAGTAGGATATTCAAACACTAAAATATTCAATAGCTGCAGCACTATTCGCAACAGAGTATAAATGAGCTCAACAGTCATTTGCATAACAGAGTGTGAACAATAGCTGCAATGAACTGAGAAAATGACAGTTACTTTATTTTGTGCTAGTAAAACAGCGGCGCCGATCCGAGGGAGGCATTTGTTTAAGGAAATCCGGCAATTCCGATCGGAAAATACCGCTATAATATTTTGTCATTTGCATGTTGAGCTTGTTTACTTCAGCTCCGCTTCTATTAAATATACATGAAACCTAAATCCGCTAGGTTCTTACTCCTGTTTTTTTAATCGCTCTCAATATGTCTGCAAACAAGAAAACAACAGAGATTATAGATTCCTGATATAATTCGAATCCCTTTTTCCTTCCCGTTTGAATGCATCAGCGGGTTACGACAGCTGAAGCCTGCGGCGACTCATATGGCGCAAATACGAAAATTCCGAAGTAAACTACTTTTGGGTTTGTGAGCCGAACTCATCTATTATTTGAATTAGGCTGCCTGGGGAGAAAAACAAGCGCGGGCGGCTTTTAAGAGCGGGAAAAGATTGAAGCGGGCATCTGCTTCGGTGTTTGCACAACTTGTTACTCGCAGGGCGATGTGATATTAGGAGGGAAAGCAAATGGAATCAAAGTGTCAGAAAATGTACTTTCGACCCTGATAGATTAAGGCCTCGCAACAGGAAATGGTGTAAACATAATAAAAGCTGAGGTCTAGGGCAAAAGAGGCTTGATTTTACATTCCGGATTGAAATATGATTGCCTCGTTGAACGCAAACAAATCGGCGCCGTAAACGCCGCGCGACCCCGTGGCGGGTAGCGCCGTATTTCATTTCCTCGGAGGAGTGAAACGCCGATCCCGGAGATTCGTACGTCTCCGCCTCATTTCAATCCGCCGCGGTGTTTTGATTCAAAACTTTCCGTCTCGCTCGGCTATTATTAAAACGGCTTCTTGTTATTGCCGCCTGTTGCTTGGCAGGCGGACAAAAGCGTACGGGTAAATAAAAAGAAGGGTAAAAACACAATCATTAAACGTTAAATCCGCATGATGAAGCGGCTTGAAAAGCGTCCAGTTCCGTGACGTATCACGGCGGGCAGATTGACCGCTCATCTGCGACTCTCCCACGGTTCGCCCGATAATTCACGACGGTCCCGCCACGGCCACGCTCAATATGAATTATAAAATGGCGAGCCAAGCATATCAATGGACTCCAGGCTGGCCGTTCGTGGCCCCGAGCCAGAGAGGACTTAGCGCACAATAGTCCCCCCGCCCGCCACCCGTTGAGAAGAGGGGGGCCCAGGACTGGAAATACCAGCGTGGCACAAGGGAGGCTCTTCAATGGGCACAATGCGTGGCACCGCTTGAGACAAAAAATTGTGTCGTTAACCTTTACCATCTTTTTGGGGGAAAAACGCCGGCAAGCTAGCGACAAGCCGGGAAGGTATAATGGGCGCACCATGGGAGGCATAAAGAGGAGAAAAAGCTGGAAAAAGCTTCTTATAGAGTTAACTCGTGGCTTCCTTTAGGGAATTTTTAAGTTACGAGCGGTTCCGTCGTCCATTTTCCGTGGACGTGACTAAGCCCAGCAACTGTAATGTCATTTTCAGCTGATGGCAAGCGGCAACACGGCTTTCCCCTGATAAAAAAAAGATAAATAACGATTAAAAAAATGTGTGTCGTTTGCTGTATAATTAATATTCTAGTACAATCGCCGTATTAATCAGATTGCTGTGTAGGGATGCAATTAGTCCTCGATTAATCCAATTACGTCGGTTCAAAAAAAGTGCTGGAGGCATTTTATTCTGCCTCGGGTAACCGTTTATTTAGTGTGCGCTGTCAGGGAGAAGCTAACCGCAGCGACAAGTATTCCTGCTAACATGCCACCAATGAGGTGTGAACCTCAAACTTAACCTTCCAAATAACTTAAGGAAGACTTTTATTTTGAAGGAGATCTTGGCGCAACCCAAATGCTGACTCATCATCTGCGTCAACATCACTATGCCGTCTTGAAATCAAGCTCAATTTGCTAATTATTCTGATTGAGGATGTTTTTAAAACTTTAATTGTGTTAAATTTGTATAATGCAGCACTTGGTGGTGGTAATAAGCGGCTGCTACAACATTTATGGCTAGCAGCGGCAAGCAGCATGAGATGCTATTAGCATTAGCAGCTAACTAGTGGCGCTCAAATGTCCCATACAGGTTGCCGTCGGATGATGTTTTTTTATGGAGGTTTAATAGACGTAACAGACTCAATTGACATCGTTTCCGTTCCTACTGATCACTTTTGAACGAACAAGGCTTACTCAAATGTGTCGTTTTAGCTAGCAAAAAATCAATAGTGGTTTTGAAGTCACTTTGTGTCATAAATCAAGACCACACTGACTAAAATCTCATTGATAGGGGAAAATGGTCTGCTATAATCAAGCACAGTGTATAAGTTGAAATTTTCTCGTCTATGCATAAAAAAACATTATTGTAAAGAAAGTTTTGGACTTGACTTCCCCTTAAAACTTCAACACTCTTGTCCCACTGTTGTGAAATTTCCTTACACAGACATTCAATATCGCAGCCGACATCCAGCGGAGTGGCAGGAAGGAAATGGGGATTCAACTAGTATCAGGTTCTACAACATAACATCATTCTCCTGTAATTGTAATTTGGTTGCAAAGCGCAGACAAACAATGGGAAGGAAAAAAAAAAGACAGCGAGAACCTGTTGGATTTAGTTTTCATGTATATTTAATACAGGCGGCGCTCAAGAAAACAAGCTAAATGCAAATGAAGGAATGTTATCGTAATATTTTTGAATTTAGATAACTAGATTTTACTAGAAGATTTTCTTTTTTTCCCATCATAGAAGAAAGTAATGATTACCTGAGTTCACGGATGCTATTTTTCACACACTAGGGCTTCACTTAACTGTCATTGCTAACCAAAACAGTAGCTAAATGTAAATGAAGGAATGTTATTGTAATATTTTTTAATTTAGATAACTAGATTTCAGTAGAAGCCTTCATCATAGAAAAAAGTAATTATGATTACCCGAGTTCACGGATGCTATTTTTCACAGACTAGGGCTTCACTTAACGGTCATTGCTAACCAAAACAGCAGCATTTTTTTTTTCAGGTGTGGCAACACACCATTTCGCGAATGCATTCCCTGCGTAATGTTAAATATAATCTTTTGAAGTAGTCTCGCCCGAGGTTGGAGCCAGAAATCAAGCAACAGTCTCCTCTCAAACTAAAATACATAGACGTCATCTTTGCTCCATCACATTTATTACAGCCACGAGAGTCTTTTAAATGTTAAGTATAGGTACTTGCGCGCTTACGACTTTGGAGGACCGTGACTTTATGGAGACGTCTGTTTAAATTCCGGTCTAGTGCGTTGGTTATTTATATTCAATGTCTGCCGCATCCTTGCGGCGTTATATAAGGCGTCTGCCTAGCAAACGTCAACTCCGCCCGCTCTAAAGTAGGCCAGGCAGGTATGGGGTTTGTTTGGGTCCGCGGATAAAAGACGTCAGGCGGAGTGCGCGGCGGCAGCCACAAGTGCACCGGCGCGCACCCATTGTGAGCCAATGAATGCTGAAATCGGAGTCTTACGAGGAAAGAAAGGGTAGATTTAGGGGGGATTACTTCCTGCGGTCTTTGTACACATTCTTGGTCGGCTCGGGTGTTTGAATAGCAAACGGTTTGATTGTTGTGTCATAGCAATGGAATAAAGGGCAAATGTTTGTTGAGACCCTACGAGCACGGGCATGAAAACGGTTTCATGCATTTGACGCGTTTTTGCGGCGCAACTATTGGAATGTGGAGACCACCTGGAAACTTTCTACTTAAGTTTGTGTCAGGATTTGAAACCTTTTTGATTGGCATTTTCCAATAATCTGACTGAATACTAAGCATTTTTCCTCTTTTTTGATCAGTCGTCAGTAAATTGATTACTGCATAATCCTGAACGGTTATCCAATGGTGAGGGGTGTGTTAAGATTATCTTTCCTCCCTGATGTGCTCTGAAAATGGTAAAACCAATAATCATGGATGTTGAAGGACGCATCACAGGATTTCAACTTTTTGCTACAATGTTTATTTCTCACCCTTGACACCCACAGTATTATTTCCATTTCAGTATTTTTTGCTTACTCTGTGCTCTCATCAGAGTTTCATTTATTCGTTGCAATGTTTTACCTTGGAACAGGGGTATCAAACTCATTTCTAAAACGGGCCGCATTGTGGTTATAGTTTCTTTCGGTTTGCCGTTACGATTATAAAGTCAAGGTACTGTATGATCTTCAAACATTTACCTAAACTATATATTCAAAAGGAGAATAGGTAACAAAAAATGCTTGTCGCGTCCCAAAATATTTTAACGTTGAAGACACCTTGAAAGAAAATTGAAGTCCATTTTTTGGGCCACATAAAATGATGTGGTGGGCCGGATTTGGCCCACGGGCTTTGGGTTTGACACTGGTGCCTTGGAAAATGCTGAAAATGTGTGTTTAAGAAGCACACAGCTAGACTACAATGGCAGTAGTGAATAATTCACCTGCAGGTGGAACTGTTGTTATGGATTTTGGTTTCCCACGGGATCAACTTTATAGGAGCAATATCTCTTTGTGAGTGCAGCCTCTTTGCATGAAATGTCAGTAAAACGCCTGTTTTGGATCCTTCATTCACTAGGCTGGGGTAGTCACCAGCGCTCCGCTACCCTCGCGAGGATAAAGATGATCAAGGATGCTTGGTGGCCGGCCGGCATTGAAGGACATCTTGAAGGGGGCGAGGCAGCCGCACGGTGAGAGGTGCGGCTTCAGTAAACGAGACGTTTCACTGCTCGGTTAGCTATATAATTAACCTTAAAACTAAAATTCACCAAAAAAATGACGTATACTTCCTTACTGGATGTTTAAAAAAAATGGACTCTAAACATGTTGTACTTGTGTGATCGCTGTCCCGATAAAACTTTTTCACTTCTGAGATCCATCAAGTATTGTCCGATACAGATATTGATCCAAGATTATATGTACGGGAATACTTATATAATCGTTTACTTTAACAAAAAATCACAATCTTTTCGTTAACTGCCATTCCCTAATATGGAATGTATCCACATTTTCAAAATATTTATGGGCGTACCCCCATTTATGCTAACTCTTCCACTTCCTTGTTTGTAAAGTTTACAGGGCGGCGCTATTGAAGCCATCCCATGAATTTGCAGGCTTCGGGCGTAACAGCGGAGAAAACACTCAAAGTGTGTAGGAGAACAGTAAGAAGCCACGACCGGAGTGCTGAACAACCACTTTGTGTTGAAAGCAAAAGTAGTTATCTGAATGTGCCAAGCCGCAACGGCTGTGCGGAAGAGCACTTTTAACGCGGCCATTATGCCAAGATGAAAGCGGCTTGAGTCGGGACTGCAAGCGTTTGTGATGCATTTGCATTTCGCAAGGGATGCTTGAGTACTGATACCAGGTAATGATATCGGCATTACAGGCCTTGTTTTAAGACTTCTAAAGGGTTACCATAAGGCATTTCAGGGGGTACGTAAGATTTTAATCGGGTTGAACAAATCGCATTATCGACTCATTATCGGTCCGGTTGATTATCAGCGGCCGTTTTTAAAAATCTGATGGTCAATAATAAATCAATTTAAAACAGGTATTTTCTGGGAATAATGTATTAAAATTTTTGGTTAACCCTCGGAACGCTACAACTTTCGGTTTTGTTTTCAAAATAAATGTCAGCGAAATTTTAACATTTCTGTCATTTTGGAATTTTCAACAACTTTGGTTACGGTAGAAAACTCATTTACCTAGAACATTGTCTAAAAATAAATGTAGACCTAAAAGGTTGTTCAGTAACAGTACGCTTAAAGCCATATTTTGCCTTTTGCTGAAAATAAATATCGACTCTCTCAACTTCTATTTATTGATATTGGCACCGGAAAAAAACAAACAAACAAACAAACAAACAACAGTTTGTCTCTAATCTAATTTACCTCTTTTTAATGCTGTGACAGGAATGATATTTTTTTCTTTTCAAATCAAAAGCAAATTAATTGGAACATGAAGCTCATTACTGCAAATGTATTTCAACACCATCCTATGCTTTTATTTTTGTTTAATACAGATGTGCATTGCTATTCATGATGCCATTTTTCAGAAGGTGTGATAACGAATGAATGAATGAATGGCTGGCTGGCTGGATGGATGGATGGATGGATGGATGGATGGATGGATGGATGGATGGATGGGTGGAGCCAGAAATAAAACAGAGGATCTTACAGGATCTATTGTTAGGAGTGGCTAGTAAAAAATTTCCCTAGCGATACCACGACAAATGTAGTTCCATTTAATAAACAGACGGGGATAGCACAGGACTCTGTTTTAAGTAATAGTAATAGAAAAACAATAAGTGATACAAAAAAAATAAAAATAAAAAAATTTGAACTGGTTCTGAAAAAAATATTTCACGGGGGGCCATCAATGAAAAAAAGAAGCACTGCCATAGAGTAATACCAGTAATGTGTGTGCGCTTTGTTTTGGGTGAAAAGCTGATTATCGTCTTTGCTTTCAAGGGGCAGGAGGTCATTAACAAACACTGGAAGGGCTTCAGGTCGGAGCGGCTCAGCATGGGAATTTTCAGGGTACGACCAGCTGGTGGCCAATAGAAAGCAGATCATTCAGATACCTTTTCAAAAGGAATGCTCATTCCCCATCCACAGATTGTTAAAATGCATTCTTTGTACGGGACGTAACCCAAAACCGGGCATTTTCTTTTTTTTTGCACACCGAAGCGCAATTCCGTCTTTTTAAGCGTTTCTCCAGCTTTGACTCGATTCGACCTTGAAGGCACCGGCCGTCGCGGTATTTCTACCTAAGACGTATCGCCGACAATAAATCCGCAAATCAATGAAAGCCTGCTTGGGTCGCCTATACCAGCAGCTGTTTTATCACCGCCATCTAACGGAAGAACAAAAGAAGGACAATAACAGAATTCGAATGGAAAAAGCGAGATATAACCCGCAATCAATGCTCAGCGCACAAGCATGTGATTTTGGCTTACTTTGTTGCCGGTACAATGGGAACAAAAAAAAATAAGGGGGGGGGGGGGGGGGGGGGGGGTAATGATCGTCATCAAGCATCGGTAGATTTGATGGGCATGTGGCGGACGGGAGCGTTTTGTGACAATCCTTGTAATTACAACCAAAACGCCGCCGTCAAAAGTGTGAAGCGAGCAGGCAGAAAGGAGGCTTTGGATGTCGCCGAGGACAATTAAAAACACAGAGGCGTTCCTTTCAAAGCTCTGGCGCCGAATCCAGGGCCTGCCTTTTGATGCTGACAGGTATACATGCTGCGTGGAATTTGATTGGGCAGCAGTAAAATAAGTATTTCCTCAGGGGGGCTCAGCTTCGCAAGAGAACAATGAAAAAGTGTTGTGTGGTTGACGGAAAGGGGGAAAGACTTTGACATCGGAAGCATGCGTCGGTAAAAGTGTGGGTTACGACAAATCCTCAAAAGGGGCATTTCGTAGAAAATTGTCTTTTAAATGCTTGTATCCAAATCGTTGGGTGTGTGGCCGCCATCGAGTGTGAAAAGGAAACAACCATGTATAATCTTTTATTTGCCCGTTATTTTTTACGTGTCAGTGAACGTGCTTTTCTGACTTTTTCCCCTCTGCTTGTGCTATAACATTGAGATCATTTAATTTAAGCGTTAGTGTTGCTTTAGTAGGGCTGAATGCAAGGGGTCCGTGAAATAATTTGGGGGTTTTGGAATTGATTTAGTTGATCTTTTAACAATTACAGATTTGCGCCTTATTAGTCTTTGTTTTTTGGCGCCACCTCTGGCCGCTGTTGATAGTGCATTTTGTGACAGTGTTGCTTCCGTTGGGAGCAGTTGCTGTCGGTGCGCATGCATTGTTCCTTCTCTTTGTGAGTGTCTGTGATTTTTCTTTGCTGATATGTCCAAATTGAGTCGATTGTTAGCTAATGCTAATTTTTAACTTCAGCAGGTTATAAAGTGTTGTCTTGTATGTGTTTAGTTTGTTAGCATTTTCGTTTTGTGCGAGGTATTTCCTTTCTGTAAATGGCAGCATACTTTTAAATGTGATGATTTTGAAATTTGTCAAAATGTGTTTTGTGTCTAAAATCGCTTGCTAACGAGGCAAAAAAATATCTATAAATAACAGAATGGTAAAATTACAACTTTGGGTTTTAATGAGTTAAATTGATAACTATTTTTCACAGACAATACTTTTGAAAATACATGCTGATAACTGGAAATGACATCACATGTGCTGAAGGCTCAGGTAACAACCAATCAATCACACTTCAGCTTCTCAACATCACATGACCAACAGTTGAGTCGTGATTGGTCATTATCGAGCCTTGAACAGAGGTATTATCGCATTAATTATGGAAAAAAAGATTTACCTATTACTACTAAACATAAAAATGTTCATTCTTTTAAGCACATTATGCACAAGCTATGAATGTTAAGTTTATATCAAATCTGATTGTAATCAGTATTCTTTTTTTTAATAAATCAAACCGTTAGATCAATGTTTATCGGGTTGATTTCTTCCATTGAAATTGTAATCATCCAGAATGATTGACGAGCATTGTGATTTCGTTTTTGTCCGAAAGTCGTAAACAGAGAAGCAAGCCCCTTTAAATGAACATGTCGACTTAGTGGGGAAGTGCTGCCTCCACGTGCCAAAATACAATGGGGAAAAAAGAAACACAAAAGGAGGCTTTTATGGCTGTTGGTTTGCGCGGTCACATACTACTAACTTTGCCCTTAGTAGTCATGGCGACAAAAGCCCCTCTGTGGGGCAGTGGTTAATTACAGGAAACAGGAAACGACAATGCAAAACAGGTTGAGTTTCAAAAAGAAAAAAAAAATTAAATTGTACATTGTGCTGTAATTCTTGCATATGTCTCCTTTAATGAGTTTCACGCCGCACGTTTCAAACAGTTTTTTTTTCTCATCTCCAAGGCTAAAAGCATTGAAGTAGAACTCGAACGCAACCTTGCTGCTGAACAGCTCTTCAGTCCCCCCCCCCCTTTTTTTTTGTACAACCGTTACAAATTCAACACATTCTTTAAGCTGAATAATAAAGTGCTGCTTGAAAAGGTTGGCTGGAATCTTATTAGAAGCACACGCCTCCATGGTAACTCACCTTGCGAATAGTGACAGCAGCAGAAAAAAAGCAGAAGGCAGGAAAAAGCCGGACACCTCCGCGGCGAAGACGCCATTGTCTCCCTGTTAGGTCAGCCGTCCAATAAAAGTGGGTTTTTACGGAGGTGAGATCAGGAAGCTGGAGCGGAGTCAACGACGGGCGGTTCTCTGGAAAGCATCACCGGTCATCTTCGCATCTGCACAAATACACGGAAAAGACGGCGTTAAAACGCGGCAAATTGGGCAATGATGTCATAATTATCATCCCAGCCGTGCTTTTTACGAGGCCTCGCGCAGTGTCGTGTTGCATCGGGCTTTGCTGTAATGTGCCGGCCTTGTCCACGTTAATCGCGGAACACTAATCTGGATTTAACATTTGCGCATATGATTCCGCTTAATGGTGTTACGTCCGCTCGGCTGTCTGACGCAAACTCAGCTGCGATGCTTTTAAAGATCTTCAAAGTGGGGATTTATCCGTTTTTAGGTATGTGGGCTCATCCGAGAAATGTTATCTACCAACGGACTAATGCGTGTTGTCGTTGAGTGCCTGGATTTAAATTCACTGCCATTTATTTAAGACCCATTTTCACTCAAAAATTTGGACAAAAAAAATTAATTAGTGCAGTGGGACCCCTTGTTACAGCATTTTTCCCGCCTTACAGCATCAACAACAATTGATTCTAAAATTCAAACTTTTGACTGTGTGTGCATATGACTGTGTGAGTCACACCACACTCATACGTCAGTAAGATGCTGGTCTGCTATTGGTTGGTGTCACGCCATCACTAAGATGCTGATCTGTGATTGGTCGGCGTCACTAAGATGCCGATATGCTAAAAACTTGATCTCGTGTGAGTGCTTAGGATACAGGATTGTATTTATTGTGCATTTTAGTGCTTAACTCAAACTTTAATTGGTTAGCCATGGATCCCAAGACTGCTAGTGATGTTTAAGAGAGAAGTAAGGAGATGATCGGAGGTTAAAATAAATGAATTCAAATGAAAAATGACTACCTTTCCATAGATTGACAAGAATGTTTTGATCAACAGTTGTATTTTACAGGTTCATAAAAAACTTTGTTGACAATAGTTGTATTAATCGTGATTAATTTTGAAAAGTTGTGATTTATTAGTTAAAAAAAAAGTCATACAGAGACTTCTTTTCGGTGTGAGGTACACAATAGCATCCCTTGTCAAAGCTCCCAGAAGGGGAGAAAAAAACTCAAAAACCCCAATTTGGGGAAAATCAGAAACCTTCAGAAGGGACCACAGGTGGGAGGAGCCCCCTTAACCTATACATAGGGCACACCATAATAAAAGGCCCATGTACTTTATACGTAATGTTCTCTGATTGGTTATCGCTTCCAGAGTTCATACTGTGTACGTATTACCAAATGTTCACTGATTGGTTTATTGTTTCCAGCGTGTGTACATATTAGTGAATGTTTTCGGATTGTTTTTCTGCTGCTAGTGTATGTAATGTCTCACACAAGAACATTTTATTTTAGGAGTCATTGCACACACAGGTCGCACTGTTATTTTTTGTCGATTTTTGAGAAAATTAAGCCCTTTTATTTGCGCCTTACGGTACGGAAACTACGAAAAGGTTTCACCACGTTAATGAACGTTAATAATTTTTTGGATCCCTTGTTCATTTTGGTGCGATTTGTGAATTGTGCCCCTCGGCGGTCAGCATCCCAACTGTGCCTTTCCCTCGTCCTCCCAACACCTACCCCTCACCTGCTGCTTAGCTGAACAAAACACAGAGAAATAAAGTTGAACAGAATGTGAAAACTTTTGCATTTCACACCTGAAAGGCCGCCAGCATGAACACAAAGTAAATGGTGTTTCTGGCACTTATTTGACACTCGCCAACGCGTCACTAATGAACGCTTCATTCTCCGACTACTTTTTCCTGGGAGAGTGAAAAAAATAACTGCTGTCGCTCCGGCAACGCAGACATGACTGCTTTGTGAGCTTACTTTTTGTCTTCTTCCTTATCGAGAGTGGTGCAAAGGGGGACAAAAAAAAAAATACGGGCCTTTGTCTGTGGGAGCCGCAAAAGGTTGCAGCTTGCGACAAAATAGCAGCAGACGGATAAGCCGCTTACTGGAGCCAAACTGCAAGTAGCAGTCAAATGCCACACGCCGCCTTGACACATGTAGGCACGTACGCATCCGCTAGCAGGGACACATAACCGCATTTGCATATTGTGTCTTGTTTATTCCCATGTGGTTGCCGTACAAGACAACAGGCCACATGGTAGCTGTCAGTGCGCAAAGACGCAAGACTTGTTAATGCGCTCTACCCCCATCAACCTTCATGATTATTCTTACCCACTTGGGTATTACATTGGATGTCAAGACACTCATCTGAAAAAAGCTCATAGCTTTGCAACTTCAGCTACAATTGCGCTTGTTATGGTACACAGTTGGAATGTTTGATACCATTTTTTCCCAGGCTGATGCTAGTACTAGTATTTTCACTGATACCACCGGTATTTTTGATACAATGCTGCAACTAATGACTATTTTAACCGTTGATTATAAATGTGCCCCCATACAACTTTTTCACTTCTGGTAGAATTCGAATGTTGCAGCCGCGAATACTGTCCGATACTAATATCGATGAGAGCAGGAAAAATACAAACATAGGAAATGTTAAAAGAGACTTTATCATCGATATACAATTCATTCAAACAACGAATAATCAAGAGCATGCATGGGTAAATAAGACTCAATTATTGGATAGAAGACCATGACGCGAAGACCGGAATGGACAAATTGTGAGCGTCAAAACCGAAAATTTAGGATGTAGACCGGTGTAATCCGATACTGTTTATTTGGGCTAATATCGTACCGATCTTTAACATCAATATTCAATCAGGTCACCCCTCATTTAAAAGATCAAATGGACAGTCTTTTAAAGTAAAACGACTTGAACGTAGAGTACATCTTTGCCTGTCTTTGTGTCAGTGATCCTCCTCTAAGTTTGCTTGCAAAGTTAACCGAATTCACCTGCTACAGGAAGTAGATTAAAATGAATCTTTTTTTTTGCTCTGTAAAACCTAATTAATCACCAAAGTTATGCCTTAAGACAATATATATATATATATATATATATATATATATATATATATATATATATATATATATATATATATATATATATATATATATATATATATATATTATACACACACACAGTAAAGTTTCCTTATTGGAATGCATGAAAAAACTTTGGTAGAACATACTGCAATCAACTATAACCACACATTTCTCAATTTTCCATCATAATTACCCCTGTCTCTCCACGCCTTAATGCCAAATGCGCCTGAATATTTTTGGCACCTCAAAAGAAAGGCTGCTAAAACCTCAAATTACCGCATTTTAGGTCACCACTGATGTCATCCTGTACGCGATCGACGTCCAACCGCCAGCTGGATCGCGATACTGGCGTGACGCAGGGGGCTGTCATTTATTGATATTTTGTTTTTGATCACGACCCGGTAGCAGGGAGGCAGACTCCCCGCCAAGGCTTCATTTCGACTCGGGCGGTTCCGGTTCAATTTGCCGTTCGTGTTGGCTCCTCAACAGTGAAACCTTTTCCGGTAAGCCACCAGTTCAGCAGCGGGCAAGGCACCAATTCTCCCAAGATGCAATCCTTTCTACATATGTAGCCCCCCCGGGGAGCCACGTGTTTCCTCTAATGGTATTTGACAGGAGGAGATGGGAAGCCATCGAGGGGCCTTCCCCCATCCCTTCCGGCCTGCTGAGCCCAGGAGCCACTCCAAACCCCAGGGGTTGAGAGGCAGCCAACGTAGGCTTGCCCTCACCACCCCGGAGTCTTTTTTCTCCCTATCACCCCCCCCGCAAGCAACATCGCCCCGCTGAGTAACACGTCTTCCTTCTCCCTTAAGCCGGCCAGAGTGCATCTTCCTAAAAATACTGTTTTTGTTTGCTGGGATAACAGTAGGACTTGGGGAAAAGGGATTAGGTGATTAACATCAAGATGCTATGCATAAGTACTGACAGATGTGACATCGTTTCACTTGGGGGCGAGGAAAGGTGGGGCTCGGAGCTACTCAAGCGGAAAATTTAGAGCAAAAGGTAAATGAAGCATTGCTAACACTTCCAAGTTTGCGCGGGGGAATGAGTTATACCTGAGCTCCATTAGAGGTTGCGGCTATTTAAAGCAAAGGAAGGAGTGATCGAACAAGTAGCTGCCATGCTAGCCCCGCAGCTACAAACTCTTAATTAGTGCCGGAAATGTGAATTGGCAAAGCGTGTTGACGAGCTTTGCACTTAGTAGGTTAAGGCTAAAAATGCCAGGCTTATGAAAGAACGTGTTAAATGCAAACAGATGTTCAATTCCGTGTCGTAGCTTAAAGACGTTTGCGCAAACACTGCAGTCTTGTAATGTTAGCAACGACGCTTGTTCAAAACACTGCAGTGGGTGGACACAAATGAACCTCGGCCAATCAATGCTTACAACATTATCGTGTTACTTTTTAACCTCTATGTATTTAAATAACACAACAAAGTGTATTGCGAGGTTTATATAAATACTCTGGAAGACTATTAACTGTTAGCCATAATGCTAGTGCTAACACAGTACAAGACAAAGTAAGAGGTAAGAAAAAATGGAAGCAAAGCTACTGAGTGTACAAGCAGCAAATTTAAATTCTTTATGTTATGTGCACCTCAGACAGAGGAAACATATCAAGAAAAATAGAGGTACACTTGCACACTTTTTTAAAGAAAAAAAAAAATCGCAAGAAAAACAGCGAGGTAAACCTTCAGTAGAAAAAGTTATGGTGATGAATGAAAACCCACCATCGAGTGAAGCCGCAAAACCGAACCGCAAGTGAATACTCCGTTTCGTCTAAACTTCACGTCAAGACATGGCAAATTCGTCAATCAGTTGCACAGCGAAATCCAAGCGAACCGCATGAAAGGCGACCTGGCTCTCCGCCTCTGCATTAGATCTTTACATTTGTATATGAGGTTGTCGTGACTATGATGAATAGAAAATGCTAATCTCCTTATTATAAACCAGCGTATCATCAATATGACTCCAAAGTTCCATATTGTTGCTAATTGCTATCCAGACAGCGGAAGTTAAACATATACAACAAAGATTTACGAGTTTCTGTCACCGCCTTCTGCTACAATATAATGAACTCAATAACATAACTGATGAAATAAATAGTTCTTCCGTTTTATCCGCTCCCTCAATAAAGAAATACATACTGTACAGTATAGAGCCCCTTGAGATTTCAATTAACGGCATATTTGTCTGAAAATGACAGCGCGAAAAAAAATAATAATATAGTATCATCCCACCAACAAAATGAGTAATGATACGCAAACATTCCCGACATCTGTTTTCCTTTTGTCTCCAGTTGTAATCCGAGGAGGGGGGATCTATCATCGCTTGAGATAAATGGGTAAAGTTGCGGCCGGCGGTGAATTTTTCACATCCACCTGATAGGAAGAATAAGCTGAGCGTTTAAAAAGAGGAACGGCCGGCGATTAAAAGATAATTAAAACAACCGCCTGGACAGAGGAGACGGCCCCTCGTGTCTTAACGTGAGAGAAAAAGCTTGGCCTCTACTCGAGTTGGAGGGGCGTCCGGTGAAAGAGAGAGGGAAGGAGGGTCGGCGGTGGGAGAGGGAATGCAGAAGAATGGCGGGAGGCCGCGAAAAGAAAAGGGGCGGAAGGGTCGCCGAGGAGGATTGACAGCCCGTGAGTGCGGCCTGACCCCCCTGGCTTCGCCTCCGAGTTTTCTCCAAAGGCTTAGAAGAGACCGAAATAAAGCCCGGGGAATGTTAATTTATTTTCGATTGTCAGCGCCGAGAAGGGGGGAGATAAAGAGCGCATACGTGCATAATCAAGTGGGACCGATCCCAAAACTAATGTGCAAGTCCAAGTGCGGTGCTCACACCGGTTGGAAAAGAGACGGGCTTCCACCAGACCGATTCATCCCCCGCTCTTTGAATAACTACTAATTTAGCATTCTGCCCCTCCCCCATGCCCTACATGTGGCACATATAAGCCGGAACATCAGAAAACGGTTGACGAACCCCCCCCCCCCCCCCCCCCCCCCCCCCCCCGGATACTTTTCCCGATGCTCCCGTGACAGTCCTTTGTCATGTCGCGACTGTCAGGACCGCGGCTTCCAAGCCCCCGCGGGGGATGCGGTGTCATTTCCTCGTCTCCGCTGGAGAACTTGCCAGAAACGTCAAGCGTCAGTTTGCATTTCCTCATCGCGGTTGATAAGATATATGTTACCAGGGAGGAGCCCGCAGTTGTAAATGGCGGTGTAGGGTTGCTAGCGTAGGAACAATAAAACGAAAAATAAACTGAATGCAGCTGACGCTTACATTATGTGCAGATGTGCAGAATCTTTCACGGCTCTTCGCCGTACCGAAAAAAGTCGGCGTGAAGTGCCGCTGAAAAAAGATGTCACCAAAACCCGGAACGAAACATTATTACCAATCGATGCGGTCACATTGTTAAGAAAAAATACAAACAAAACTGGCTCATACCCAAAATACACCAAAAATTGCTGGCAAAATTTTTTTAACCAGTTTGTGAGCAAGTCCATTTATAGCACCAAAAATGGAGAACTTTCGTCTCCCAAGATGTCTCCAAAATTCTGAACATAAACTCATAAAATGGTAATCAAAAATATATCATCAAAAATGGTGACTCCAAAAATTGTGAAAACTGTGAAATCATTCAAATCGTATCAACAAAAACTCATATAATTGTAATAAATAATTATTTAAAAAATAGTAACTAGATTGTGACGCCCCTAAAAGAAACCAAAAACATAAGAAAAAATCGTGAGGACCCTTTAAACAAACCACCGAAAATGATAAACAACCTGACACTAGGTCGCAAAAATTGTGAACAAAAGGTTACCAATAGACGAATAAAATACTGAACAAAAAGTCTCTAAAAAAATCTGCGAAAATCGTCAATGAAATTGCCAATGAAGTTGCAATTACAATTTTTTTTTAAATGAAAATTGCTAACAATTGACAATTTTTTTTTATTTTGCCAAAATTTCTGCAAAACATATCTCCAAAAAACCAAAAAATTCACTACAATAACAACTCTTAAAATAACTGTAACCAAAAAGCTGCCCAAAAAAGTTCCCTGAAAAATGACAAAACAAAAAAGAAAGCATAATGACTTCAGGTTTTCCCCTAAATATGAAATTTGTCACCAAATATTGGGACTGAAAAAAACCCCACCCTTTTTTTCCTCCCAATACACTCCATTTATGATGTCACAGTCAGGATGTCATTGGGGATGCGGTTTGTATTTTCTCCTCTCCACCGGCAACGTAGACAACTTTCCAGAAATCTAACTCAGTTTGCGTGTCCTCATGACAGCTGCTAAGATATACAGTACATGTAAAGCACCAACAGGAAATGATGTAAATGGCGGTGTAGGGTTGCGCACATTGGAACAATAAAACAAACCAAAAAAGCTGAACGCAGCTGACTTTAGCGATGACGAATACATTTTCATTGGATGAACAAAAAAAAAAGATCCAAAAAAGATCCTCCAGGGTCTTACAAAAGTCTAAGTTAACTTTTGAAGCCAGAAGAATTCTGTTGCGAACCCAAACAGCAGCACCTATCTAGATATAAAGTCATGTCGTAAAATGTGGGTTAATTTCTGACTGAAATGGATTAAAATCACATAGAATGATTTAGTTTTTTGAACATATTTCTCATCCCTAATTCAAAGTGAATTTCCTTTGAACGCGATACATCTGAAGCTGTCTCATGAAGCATCGCTCAAAACGCAATACGTTACATTCCAACAGGTGTTTTTAGGACGTTCTCAGAAATGTTTATCCTTGATTATTCAGGACTGTGTTCCGACATTAAGTCAAATTGAAAACACTTGCAGATCTTGTGCTTTGTTTTCTCTTCTCGGACAAAGAAAGAACACCTCGGAGGGAAAGTGAGGTCAAACGTTCCCCGTTTTGCCGTTCGACGAAAGCCGAGACCCTGAGCCCTGCGGAACGGCATTCGTTTATTGAAAACACGCACAACAACAGTTGGTGAGTTTGGGGACCCGAGCCAAACGACGGAGGCTGCAGACAAGACAAAGAGCTAGCAGGCCAGATGGACAATGAGAGACACAAAGGACGACTAAAGAAGCACCTTAAAGTTAACCCAACAAAAAGACGGCCCGCCATGAAGCAGCGGGTTGGCGTCCGCTACTTTGAAGACGAATTCAAAAGAGGCGTAAGGTTTCTTCTAATTAGCCACGACAAACCTTTGAATGTTAAAATTCGCAGTGGAGGTTTTACAGAGACATTTGGAATGTCTTCGGCTTAGTTCACACTGCAGGGCTTGAAGCTCAATTCCCAATTTTTTGGTGAAATCCAATTTTTTTTGTGAGGTCGTCCGAATCAATGCAACTTGTAGGTGAATTGTGTGTCGCCAAATGGACCAAAAACATGCCCAGAAGACACCATGACATCAAGGCGCAAACATTGTTTTATTTTGTTACATTTATGGCAGAAAGGAAGGAGAAAGGTGAGATTTATTTTATTCTTTTTAGCTTGTTTGTCCACAAGTGCACAGGAGAATGTGCTACATGACACTAAAACATGCTGCCAAACGTTGTGAGAAGGTCAGCCAATGCTTCAAAATAAATGTCACCATTCCAATTAATGTATAGAGGTGAACACCTTGGAATGCTTTTATTATGAAGCTCTTCCCGGAAGCATGTCGCAAAGATGGTCACTTGATTTTCTACTGCGCAAACTGTTTGTCACAGGTTCCGACTCCTAATAAATTAAAAAAAATAAAAAAACGCAACATTACGTTTACAAAATTATGTTCACTCGCCAATTTATTGATCTAAAATATGACTTTATTATTGTTATTTATTGTACGGCGCCGTTTGCCAACATTTAGAGTGTCGAAAGTGTCCTCGATAGTGACCGGGATTAATTTTTCAGAGGCAGTTTAATTGACAAAAATAACTTTACACTTTCATGCTAACATCCTGACACAGCTGTGGTTGCTACTGATCAATAATGAATATATTGAAATAAATGTGTCTTCTAAAATCAATGACGATCTCAATGCTAATCAGTAAGCTAATGTTGTCACAGCAAAAAGTGTGATTAAGTGTACAGTAAACTTGTCTAGCTAGAACCATATAAAGAGTATTACAACCGACTCCTCACAGTATATCAACTTTCGAAGTGAATTTGCGATATTTCTGAAGGTTAAAAATCGCTAACATGTTTAGAGAAAGCTACAACAGACATTTGAACCGCAGTGCTTTCACTTCAGGCTCCCAGCCAACCAGAATAGAGAGCGCACGCCGACATGACAGACTTGATAACAGTTTTCCGCATCTCCAGCCAACATATGAGAAAGAACGCCTACAGAGGAAAATAGTAAGTAAAAATTCATAGAGGTCATCTGGATTTTTAGTTATGAAATGACATTTGACAAACAATGAAGAATATTAGAAACCAAATGATAAGTTCTTTTATGCCTACTGTATGTTGTCAGTCGGAGCGGGTTAGGACGACGGCTTGCGCATATTTGGTAGCGGTTGCTAAGCAACCAAAAGAAAGTAGCCTGGTGCCTTCATTCGATTTGATTGTGAGTTTAAGCTAGTCTGTGAGTTTTAGCTCCATGAAGACTTATTTGAGGCAGAGCAGGGAGCAGTTTAACAGCTTTGGAGTGACAAGAAAGAAAAGAGCAAACTTTGCGAAGCCCATTTCTCTAACTAAACACCAGGCCATTTGTTACTGATTACATTACGGATTCCTCCATTTTCTCCTCAATGCCCTTTTTGCTGTCGAATCATTCTGCCCAAATCTCTTACTTGTTTTCGCTTTGCCGCCATCACTCTTACTAGATAAGCCTTCCTTTTACGGTGGATATCAAATTGTCTGAAAGACTGACCCGAATTATCACCCCAAATTGTGATTGTCATCATAAAATGTCACAAAGAATTCTGTCCAAATTATTGTCCACAATTAGGATGTAAATGATGACCGAATTAAAGAAAAATTAACCTCTCTTTAGATGTGAAGACATCAAGGTTAAGGTTAGGCTTGGTGGGTTGGAATTAAGGTTAAGGGTCAGAGGTTAAAAGGTTCGAATGACGGATTCCTATTTCATCAGGTTCCTGCAAAATATCTTCTCTCGCAATTTGTTATGCCACTCAAACTCAGTTACAGCCGCGTTTCATCACCTTGGTGGACGGCGCATTCGTTGTATATTCAAAGTTTAGTTTCACCCTAGGGTACCCCCCCCCCGGCGCCCGAGCCAATCAGCTTCACGGAGTTTATTGAGCGGCTATGTGCGGTCTGTGCTCATTAAGCATCTTCAGTGCTTTGGCTCACCTTATTTCGCTGCGCTCAAGCTAATTAGTAACGCCGCTGCGTTCCTGGAAAATCAACACGCAATTACATTTGAGGTCTAAACACGGCACAAATCATTATTGCACTTTTTGGAGGGGTGGGGGCAGGGGTCCTTTTTTTGATGGCCCGCTTGCAATTCAATCAGCAGTTAAAACTCCAAACTGCAGTCTCCAAAATGGCTGCGACGTTGACTCAATTACTAAAACAGCTCAGACTAAAAATAGACAGAAATAAGGTATAATGAATCTGTAATTTATTCACACGTTATCGTTTCCTTTCCAGCGGGTATTGAGCGCACAAACAATGGGTAGCGCAGCATTGAGCCAAGACATAAAACACCTGCTAATAAAAACAGCAATATCTTTATAACGACTACAAGACCTGAGGCGTGTGCTTTTTCTCATGAGAAAACGATTAGAGCGCTCTCTCCGTGAGTCTCGACAGGATTTCCCGTGACATTTAACGACAGGAAATCATGCTCGGAATTGGATTTAATTCACGAGACCGCGGCGGTGAAGAGCGCAGCTATCGTAGTCGTGTAAAATGTCCTCATATCGCGTGGATATTGCACAACGGTAGCCGAAGCCGATGACTCCCCTGAGACCGCTCCAAATACATTAAGGGCCTGTCACCTCTATGTTTATACACTTCTTGAGTTCAAACCTGCCACAATGCTGTAAAAAATGATGTTGATTAAATTACTGCAGGTTTAGAGCCATTGTTTATGCACATAGATATACATCTAGATAAGATAGGTAGCTAGCGAGCGTGATAGATAGTTAGATATAGCTAGCAAGCTAGCTATCTAGCAGGCCAGCTTGCTAGCTAGTCGGCTAGCCAGCTAGCCAGATGGATATAGATAGATTCCTAAGAATCAGGCCAGTAAATAAACACGGTTGGTTTTATTCAATTAAAAATAATTAAAACCGTAACTGTCGAGTAGGATGAAGAAGAAAATAAGAAAAAAATATACTGTATATACTTTTGGGCTACAACGACAACCCTAATTTGGAGTAAGTGATGAAATGCTAAATAAGATCATTGATTCGAGAAAGAATAACGACAGCCTTAATTTAGTGCTCACTCAAAAGTAAAGATTTTTTTTTTTAATGGTAAACTTGCGTTATTTTTTCATGATGCTTATTTGATGGTTAAAAATTGAGAAATAAATAACAGTAATTTATTACTGTCCACTATTTTTCTGATTTGTTTTGTTTTATTACATCTACAACAGCAAAATGTATTAGTTTGGGTGTTTTAGCTTTGGTCTATTTTGTGTTATATATATATATATATATATATATATATATATATATATATATATATATATATATATATAATTATATATATATATATATATATATATATATATATATATATATATATATATATATATATATATATATAATTATATATATATAGTTGTCATTTAAAAACACTCTAAATAAAAGTATTCCATTTACCTTTTTAAAGTATGTTTTGAGGCATTTGAGCATGTAAAAATAAAAACCATGCTTGTACAAAGAAAAAAAAATCACGCTTACTTTTCTCTAAAATATTCAGTGATTTATTTTAAGTGACTTTATTTCATATATAATCAGAATACTTGGAAAAAAAAAACAGATGAAGGCATAAATGGGCTCAGTTCATCATTTCGCTTGTATCCAATTACCATAAATTAACCCATCATCCAAATGTGCCTTGTAATTAAATTTCGCCAAATTCATAATGGTATGTTTCAGTTTAATAGCATTTGATTTGTGTGATTATTCTGAATTACTGTTCAGTTTTTTTCTTTTTTTCCTCAAAGATGCATTAGCGTTTAATCACAACAAGCAGCTAATAGAATTTTGGTCATATTGCTCCTACAGTTTGCTTGTATTGAGGAAATGATGCATGGCCGTAATATATGCAGCCAAACGCATGCTGTTGGCCTGGATGTTGATGGGCTGTTAATTTGGGCAACAACTCTGTTTCTTTGGAAACGAGACACGGGCAATCAATCTGGCGCATTAACAGGGGCAAATAGAACAAGTCGGACCCCTTTTTTCGCCTTTCAATGCACCAAAATTACCACCTTGTTCCCTCGCTGTCGTTTCTGTTAGCGTTTCACTGCTTTATTTTCTTGTTCAAAGGTGACCCTGAGCAGATTTATCAACCATGTCTCTGACTTCACGCCAATTTAACTCATTTGTGGCGAGGAGAAACAGCTGAAAACACAATTCCTGACTCGCTTTGCGTCGCCGGAGTCTCTCAGTCAAATCGTTAGCGCAAGACGTAATTTGGCGACGTCGCAAAGCATCTTGGGAGTTGTACTCGGCGTTAATTACGACCCCATCGCGGTGATTAATCTGACAATCTGTCATTTGTCATTCTGTTGAAATAGCAGCAACAGATAACGCTAACGATCTTATCAAACTCATTAGCTAATGTTAACCCGCGAACGTTACTAGCTAGATGAGCAGATGATAACAAAGAAAGACTTTAGAGTAGATCATGATTTATAAGTAATCATGATTTATAATATTAGCACAAATGATGCCTAGGGGTATTTATTTATTCAACTGTAAAGGAGGTTTTAATTTCAATCTTGGCATTCATTTTTTTTTAATAATATGAAACAATGTACAAGAGCATTAGAATTTTCATCAAGTGAAATTGGAGTAGAAAAAACAAAACGCGTGAAACTCTTATGGTGAAACATACATGAATGTGAACAATTAATAGGCAACCTGTGAGCTAATTTAATTATTTTAATGCATGAACTTTTTTAAATAATTATGTTGATGGCACCCCATTGAAGAAAAGGCTATTGTTTGAGGAAAATCCTTAGCTTTCTTTTAAATCGCATTAACACTACGCTAAATCATACAATAGCATATTCATCAAAAAGCATGTCTCACACCAGTACCTTAAAACGAAAAAAAAAAAAAAAAACACATTTCTCTATTTTTCCATTAGGAGAGCACAGAGGTTGCCACATTTCGCAGAACTAGAAAGGAAAACTCTCACACGTCAGTCCGAATGTGTGATTTTAAAAAAGTAAAAATAACCCTGGGTTCTAGCATCTGTACTCTTGTGTCTTTTAATGCACCGAATCGACTAGCCTAATCCGAGTCCATTTATTTAATGCGAGCCCCCGAATTCTGGAAACAACACCAATCTCGTAAACTGCATAATGGAAATAATGCAAATTGAAATGACATAAATTCGATTAATTGTGCAGCCCTAATCGGGACATGCCTGGAAGTTAAGTAGCGCAAGTGGATTTTGGCAGTTTGGGACATCTCTTGGAATTTAATTTATTGATCGTAATACGACTCTATAGCTAGCTTGCATTGTAAACATCGCAAAAAATCATCTTTTCATCTTGTTATGAGAAAAATTATAAATGTTTTGAGCAAAAAAATCTTAAGAAAATTCAAGTATTAATATCTTAAAATAAGCATTATCTTCTTAAGATTGTTTTTCTACACAAGGTATTTTTTCTTTTTAGACCAAAAATGAGAATATATTTCTTATTATAAGCCTTTTTTACTTTTTTAAAATTTAGTTTTTGCAGTGTACAAGGCAATCTTGGAAACAACTTTCTTGATGCAAAACCACCAGTAGATGGCATTGATTCCCCATTTTAGATATGAGATTGAACACAATTACCTTGTGCGTTTTGAAAATGTCAACATGCTCCAAAATGTTTGCCAGTAATAAATAATACACCCACATCACACGATTATTGCTCAGGACAGTCTTTTGGAGACATCTTCTTACCAGACCATGCTGAATTTGATTGCGACAGGAGAAAAACATCCAAATGTAATTGTCAGTTTATGTGTGTCCCTTGTTTAAGTGACTACACTAAATAGCAGTTTACAACGTGAAGTGGCTGGACGCACAAACATTTACAAGATCTTTTCCACATTTTACCACCAATATATGACATTGCTCACAGGCGAAGGACGTCTGGTTTTAATTCAGGTGCTTTAAAGGAAACATTTGTCGTTCCAAACAGAGAGACCGCTGCAAAATCAACAAATAGAAACAAAAGTCGGCCACCATACAGCATGTCTGCTGTGTAGAGAAAACAGGGCAGGCTTGTTGTGTTGATGTAAAGCTTTTCAGTGCTGCCAAGCTGAGGCTCAACCTAACAGACATTGTAAAGAATGCAAGCTTTTTTTTTTTAACTTTATTTTCAGCCTCTTTGCCTGCTTTGCTTTATTCTTCCCTCACTCTCATCCACTACATCATTCCTTGAGTGTTTGTGCTGTGTCCCCTAGTTACCGGATAAGCGAGCCAGCAGCAGCAACGGCAGCAGCAGCAGCAGCAGCAGCTTTGGAGAGTTAAAAGCTTGCCTGCCCAGTCCCACTCATACAAGGCCATCAATAATTCACCCTCATCGGGAAGCATTATCTAACAGCCTTATGAAAGTTTAAAGCTTCTGGGTGACAACACAAAAAGCCATGAATGCTCTGCAAGAGGACCAAGCGGGCGGTGGCGGCGACCCCAGGCAAAAGACATGTTCGAGTGGAACCAGACGGCGCTGGTCGCTCTGCCCGGCGAGGCCCGTTTAACCGCTACGCCGACAGATGCGAGTCAACTGAGTAAAAAAAAAAAAAAAGAAGAAGAAGAAGAAGACAACACAAAGGTGGAAGCTTTGGCTAGGCTGTATTAACGCCCGGGCTCGCTCCCATTGACAGTTAAATCCCTCTAAGCCCGGATCAATTACAGCAAGCGCTGCTGTAATTAAAACGCCCTAACAAAGGTCTTAGAAGCAGCGTCGCATTGAAAAGAAGCAGCGCTCCCATCTGCGGAACTGCCTATGCACAATATTCAGGCTTTAAGCTGCCATACAAAGCTCCAGAAAAGAAGTCGATAACAGTCAACCTCCACCTATTCACAGTTCGTTATAAATCTATTTGTGTTGTTCTCCCTGTGAAACCTCTCATTAGCTATTCCCTGACAAACTCATCTGTTTAGATGTTTATTCTCTATTCAAAACGTGAGATGCCAGATGCAAGATAGGTAGCAAAGCCTTGGATAATATGAAGATAGTTATTGGTGTCTAGGAAGTACGAAGTTGAAGAATATAGCAGCTTGGTTTATTGGCGATGGTGTCGATTAATGCACCAAATTTTCCACCAAAAATGGGGGGGGGGGACCTGAGCAGACAGGAGGAGAGGGGCGTGGCTTGGTTGGCAACTTTTGTAAAGCATTTCAGATGGTCGAGAGCGACCGGTTCTTTCCTAAGACTACCGGCAAGCCCCACCCCCCCAAAAAAAACAGAAAAAAGGAGAACGAATGACAGCATCACGAGGCAACAGACGTTTTCAGTGTTAAAGCAGGATGCTAACTGTGCACGAGGTGCATTCAAACGCAGTCGGACATTTCAAACTCAAAACTGAAAAGCCATTCAGTGCATTAAAGATTAATCTGTAAACCTATTTATCTATAAAAGCTTACATTTATCAAGGACAAGAATGGGAATTTAATTATTTTGATAATTTATTTCATTACCATAAGCGGTCCATTTAGTGACTCTAGTTTAGTACAAGATCGTACCATATAACTTTCACAATGAGATCTAATTCCACAGCTTTTTACTCATGCTTTTGATGATGATAAAATGATAAAATTTAGAGCCACAATTGAGAAACTTTATGTCAAAGATCAAAGGCAAAATTTTGGAACGGCGACTACACATTTAGTATGTAAGTTAATGTTAATGTTTCTATTTCCAAAAGGGAAAAAAATTAACATCACATCCAACCCAACCTCCCCCCTTAACAAACTGATTTTGTCCTTTAAGTTTTCATTTCAAAGTATTTTCATCATTAGCGTGCGTATAAAACACCACTTTATAGGAAAAGATCCTGCTTGTATTTAGCCCTGACAACAAGGACATATAATTATGCTTTTCAAAACATAACTTACGTGACTACACTCAGCTTTTGAATGGCGGAATGATTTTGTCGCTTAATTAAAACTCCGCCGTGAAGCAATTAGCAAACAGAAATTCATCAGAACTCTTCATATATAAGACGCCGATCATTGGTGCCCCTTAGCCTCGGCAAAGTTTTTGAATGGAACAAATGAGTACAGCTAGCGCAGCCAAATTCATATTCCATATAATCATTGGTTTATTTTTGAGGGGGTGTCGACTTAATGCTTCATAGGATGAAACCTAGATTTAAAAGTTCGCTTACAGCAGCTGCCAAAATTACCCTTGAAAGCCGCTCCCCCGTGGCGCCGAGGAGGGCCGCCTCCGCCGAAACGTGGCGCTAGCGAGACGGCCGAGTGAACTGACGCGTTTTGAAAGCGAGCCGTGCCATTCCTGCCCATACATCCTGCCGCGGTTTCCCATCCTAAGTGACAACGCCTGCCAATCACGGCCCCCGCGAGTGTCAGGCCGTCGGGAGATAACCTTTCACCTTGAAAAACATGCCGGCGTCACCTCAGATAACGTATGAGACACGAATGACTGCATGCAACTTTAACGTAGCGTTCGGGGTCAAGGAAATGACCGTTTTTTTTATCGTTACCGATTTTCTAGATCGTGTAGAACAGCGGTTCTCTAATAGAGGTAGGAGTACCCCGGGGATATGTGAGATTTTATCCTGCAGATATCAGCAAATCTGGTTTAATGCTTTTTTAATGCCGTGACACGGGGCTGTGTGAAATGTCCCCCCTGCAAAAAAAAAAAAAAAGAAATCTTTTCTTTTTAAGTCATGCTGGACATTACTGTTTTAATCATTTTTAATCAAAATAATAAACTCAACACATGTATTTTACACAGCCGTGCTGCGACAGGAACAGTATGTGTTTCTTTTCAAATTAAGAGCAAATTAACTGGATCATGAGGCAACCGATTGCAAAAATTTGTTTTTGAACTCTGCATGCCCTAATTTTGCTCAATCTTATTCAGATGCATAGTCATTAGTGACGCCATTTTCCAGCAGACAGACAGAAATATAAAAAGTTGGGTTAAACAATCTATCTTCTTAAGTCTTTCAATAAAATATGCCTCGTGATATCACTGTGAAGCAGTCCTTCTCAAATAGTGGTGCCGGGGGGCGTGACGTGATGGTAGGCAGGGTGCATAGGGAAACGGGCTTTGCTGTGTAGTCTAATTTTACATCTGTGGCACTAGGTGGCGCAGTGACACTCTCATTGTCAAAATACGTAAATTCTAAACTTTTTCAATTGCCGTAAACATTATTTCCTCAGTCAAATTAATTAACATTGTGCAGATTTTTTTTCCTCAATTAAAAATCATTTGATTGTGAAAAAAAAAATTGCACAATGTTTTATGCATTTTTTTCACATGTCTAATATATTGGTTTTAATGTTCCAGATCAATTTACATTGCATTGCTGTATTGTATTGCTGGTGGTTCAGGTGATTATGGTCGGGCAGAATACTTTTTAAGTTAACTACCCGACTTGGTCGACTTTTTCCTAATACTTGATGTTGCAATCCATTCTACTTTACACCACACTTTTATTAAAATAAATCAATTAATGTTGAGGAACTGAAGCTCCTGCGAACAATCCCACAAAAAGACCAGCGTGAAAACATTGCAAGTACTCTTTCCATATTTGAGATATGATTAAAAAAAAAAAAAAAGTGCCAGCAGTGTCATATCGTGGGAGGTGATATTCAAAATCGGCAGCGCCGGCGAGCTAAATATGGAAGCAAAGAAACGATTCCAGCTAAATTATTTTGGCTATTAATTCGACTGAGTAACTTTGCACACGAAAGCCTCTGAAAGAAGAATACCGGCTGTCAATCAAAGCCTCGCTGGCTCCGGACTGCACATGTGGGAAATGAAACGCGGGCGCGGTCTTTCTATCCATTTCTCCCCCTTTTTTGTGCCAAATGAGAAATAATACCGTCACACTACATCAGCGGAGTGATTTACATTTTTATATGATATGGAGAATGCCGCGGGAAGGGTGCGGGGTGCGCAAGGTAACGTGAGGGAGGGGGGGGGGGGGGGGGGGGGGGGGTCGACGGGAGACATTCCTCTGCAGCGGAGCATGAAGTGAAACCTCAATTTCTTGGATAATTACATGAAATTATTTAGGAATTTGGGGGACGAGACAAAGCGCAGGAAGATGGATGGCGCGCCCCACGCCGACCTTTTTAACGCACGCGCTTCCTGCCATGCCGCGGCTCGCCATCGCGACTCGCCCCCCCAGCCCCGAGACAAAAGTAACACGCTCGTGTGCTGATGGCGGGGAGAGAGTTAGCCAAACGGAGCGAGTCGCAGGTCAGCGCTAATCTTCTGATGGATGAAGCCCACAGACCCCGGACGCATCCATCACGCGCCGCCGACGGCTCCCCAACTGGGAGAGATTTGCAAACAGCAAAGGGTTAACACACGACCCAAACAGACCTCTGATGATCCATCACTCAAGGCAACAAGCTCCTTTTAAATCGCGTCGCTCCCTTTGACAACACCGAGGGGCTGCGGAGGAGTGCGTTGGGAGGGGGGCGCCGATTTAAGACCTTAAGCTCCACGGCTCTGTTGATCATTAAATATCCATTTTAAAAGCAGTGGGGGAAAGTTAACCGTCATCCGAAACGCCGAAGGTGGTAGTACGGCGGAGGATTTCCTCCCCGTGCCGCCGTCCCGCGTCACGGCCGCCGCGCGCTCATCCATCAAGTTAACTACCCTCGCACGCAATCATTCCAGTCGTTCGTCTCCGCGTATTTGGGTACGGGAGGCGCAGAGCGGCCATGCTGGGGATTCGCAGTTCAATGAAAAGCTCACCGAGCAGCACTTTGTTGAATCAACAAAATGGCCTCTGCCAAGGAGCACGTATTTACGTCTGTCTTTTCGTCAAGCGTCACCTGCCAATCGCGCCTCTTGAGAATACTTAAGGGCGAGGAACGCAGGCGCTAACCTTGAAAAAACATGCTAGCGTCACCGACAGGCGGGCATCGAAAGGTCACGGCACGCACCTTTATTGCCAAGATAATAATGTGAGAAGCAATTCTCAAATGGGGGTACATGAAGGTACTTCATGGGGTACATTTGTAGTGGTATCTGTAGGCGTATTTTATCCAGCAAGTCCAGAAAATGAATCGTGTAATAGCTTCGGTTTTATTTCTGGTTCACCCGTTGGAGAATTGTGTCGCTAATGACATGTGCACCCTAAACCTAACCTTAACCCAACTTAGTAATCACTTGTTCCAATCAATTTGTTCTTAATTTGAAAAGGTGCTGTTCCTGTCAGAGCATTGGAAGCATTATTTTAGCTTTGCTGATAGCTACAAAAACCCTGTTAAAATCTCACCTACCTCCTGAACTGCCTTGACGTACCCCCAGTTGCGCTCACTACCTAATCTAGCGGTCTAGAGATTTTGCATTACTTAGAATCCCTGAGGAATGTGAAGTTAGGGGCGTGCAGTTGCTTTTTTATGCACAACGTTATGATGAAGAATTGTTTGTGCAGCAGCCAAGTGCGCAATTAATTCAGACCCAAGCAAACAGGAAGTAAATTTGGTCAAAGTGGAACACTTTCAACTAAATAAAGTGATGAGTATTTGTTTTGGGGCCAAACACTATTTGGCAGCAACCAACAGAGGGCGCTGTTAATTCAACCAGTCGGTTGCCTAAACGAGTTCCATGGGAAATCCATAGAGGAAGTAAATAGGAAACAAAAACATCGGTTGTGCGGAAAATTGTTCACTATAAGCTGGGATCAAAAATTGATTCACAAAGAACATTAAAGGAAGAAACAGGTATGATGAATGAACTTGTGGATTTTTAGCATTAAGAATCCATGTGGAACGTGAAGTGCAGTCACAGCAAAAAAAATCAGAGTGCGCCATTATTCTAGTCCCAACTTGTTGGCGGCCTAAACAGGTGTCATGGGAAATCTAAATGGGAAGTAAAATGGAAGAAAAAGTTACTTGAAAGTGGAACACTTTGAACTAAATATGGAGGGGTGTTTGTTTCATAAGAAATTAGCGGTAGAGACAGGTATGGAAATTGATTTTTTCGTCACTGAGAATCCATGTGGAGTTTGTACCGGGAGGTCTCTGTGCATGATTAAAAATGATCTTATATTATGTGAAGTATTTGTGGCGCTTTATGGCTACCAGCCATATTTGTACCACATTTGTAAACAGTTTTATCATTCGTGTGGTTTTCCTCGATGTTTACCACAAGAGATTCGCTATTATTTCTAAACGCGCAGGTATGTCAGACCTGTGTTGAAAGTGTCTTGCTGCTACTCTTATTTTGAAACTTGAAGGCATGTTCAATCAATCAATCAAGTTTAATTTGTATAGCCCTGAATCACCAAAGTCTCAAAGGGCTTCACAGATGAAAAGAGGTCATGTCGAGACTTATTTCAAAAAAAGATGTCTTTTCATTGTAAGGTACACAACAGCATCCCCTGTAGAAAAACTCAAAAATCCCAATTTGGGGAAAATCAGAAACCTTCAGAAGGGACCAGAGGTGGGAGGAACCCCCTTCAAGGCCCACAGGTTGAAGTCTATGTTGCATGTACCAAATACAGACAAATAGATACACATTACAGACAAAAATGTTCAGTCTTTGTTATTGCTGGAACCAAGTATTACATTAAAAAAACTTACATTTATTCATTTATTCACATTTATTCAATTTTTCATGTAAATATCAGATGTTAGAACCTGTCATATACGCGAGAAAAATAAATTCTTGGTCGGCTTATAGTCAGGGGTGTCTTATAGTCCAAAAATTAAGGTATACGTTTTTATATATATGCTGTGCATATTAGATTAGATGCAATAATATCAGAACTAATCCGGATCTGATCCGGATTGAGCATTCGGTAGTGCTATTGATCAAAAATGAACTCCCAACATCTCAAGTCTCAACGTGGCGTGATGTTTATATCTCCTTCAAAAGTCACCAGGTAATATTGTAATTTGTTGTTCTTATGTGGGCTCTAAATAGCTTACGGGACTTTAAATTTAATCCAGCTCCACGATTCCATCTGTTGATGCCACAGTCAGCGCTGCTCAGTCACTGATTGTGCAAGTGACAAATGTTATTAGCCGGGTGTTTTTGTCTTCCCGCTTCATGATGGTGGGGGTGGTGAAAGATGAAAGGAGTGCAGCGGTAGCGCCTCAGCAACCTTTCAATAACGTAAACAATCAAGTTGCATTGACCTGCCCGAGCTTTTCAGCGGTCTGTTACTGCCAAAGCCTTCCCACGTATAAACAAGGCGTAACCGCGGTCTATGTGAGATAAGTCAAATGTCATTGTTGATAATAGCACACTAGGGGCTCGCTTATGGAGGGTAGGATGTGCAAATACCTTGACTGTAACCTCTAGAAAAACCTATGACGGATATTCCGTTGTTTAGTTGAGTCAACAGTTTCGTGAAAAATAAGAATCGACGGATAGTTTGAGCTTCATATTGAGACTAATAGGGGAAATGACTGATAAATTGTTAGACTTCATTGACTTTTTTTGCAATAGAAGTCACGATAAAGAGGAGAAATACGATCGTGACCGTGCAACCGGGAATGTGACGTACAGATAGCATAACAGCAAAAATGTATGATTGTCTGCGAGTTATAAAACGACAAATCAATTGAATTCCTTTGATTTATTGTTAATTGCCATATTTTTCGACTATAAGCCGCAACTTTTTGCTAATGATTTGAGCCCTGCGGCTTATAGACCATCAATCAATCAATCAAATTTGATTTGTATAGCCCTGAATCAAGTCTCAAAGGGCTGAAAAGAGGCCATGTCGAGACTTCTTTTGAAAAAAGAAGTCGAACATCCTTTCGTTGTAGGAACACAACAGCATCCCCCGCTCAAAGCTTCCAGATGGGCAAGGAAAAACTCAAAAACCGCAATTTGGGGAAAATCAGAAACCTTCAAAAGGGACCACAGGTGGGAGGAGCCAGTGCGGCTTATCTGCTGGGTTTTTTTTACACCCGGCATGTGTGTATCTCTTCAAGGTGACAATTTATGGAACAACGATGAAACAGAACTGAAAAGATGTGAATCAATGGCTGATTCACTTTCAAAATATTCCTATGGGGGAATAAACCGTTTTAAAACCTGAACAATTTGGGGGTCAACCTTGGCGGTTTGACTGCATCCCTGCGGTCGATTGCTCATGCTGTCTTGACCGGCAGCCATGATTCATGGCAGGTCGTCCTCCTTGCCTTATTGTCCGTTTGTTGTCCAACGTTGCGGTGCGAGAGCATCAAAGAGAATGAGACAAGACAGCTGTCAAAGTCCTCGCCCAGAGAGTGAAGATGGCAGGTGAGCTTCTGTCACCCCCCCCCCCCCCCCCGACCCCCCTCCCTCCTCCCTTAGCGCAAACTGCTCTGAACAAAAAGACAGCAAGCCTGAGCTCTCCTCTCTAGCACACATGCATGCACTTAGCTGTATTAAACCTTAAGGACATGTTCTAGTTCTTTAAGTCGCGTTTGATGTTTAATTTAGAGATTTTTGGCCCTGAAAGCAGTCTGCAGAGTTGCACATTTGGCATCTGAAGACACAAACTATAGTATCGGTTGACCTTCAAGTTTTTCTCACTTGGAAATGGAAAATAATGTGGGGTGAAGTGTTGGTCCAGGCTCCAACGGTCAACACGAAATAATAATGATAATAATTGCGGCCAATATGTAAGAATACAAGAAGACTGGCTCTGTTCCTGCCACACTAAGTTATCAATAATCTACTAAATATTCAAAATATAACTATAGTGTTTCATGTACGTGGACTTACTATCATTATGTAGAATCACATACATAAGGTTTTGTTTTGGAAAATGTAACAAAGTTGATATTTTTTCCTGACAAGTTAATGACCAAACTAGGAACAAAATCTTAGCTTACTTAAGTTATTGCAATGTCAATTTGAAATTGTGCACCATTTTTGAATAAAGCGATAAAAATGAAAACTTTGATCCAATTCGTCGTCAAATAATATGCAGATTAATCCATTATCAAAATCATTGTTAGTTGCAGGCCTAATAATAAGGGCGAGTACCGATACCAAGTATGGATTTTTGGCCTGTTTTTCAAGATATCGGTGACGGCAGCCGATTATAGAATCTATCTTGGAGTACCGTATTTTCCGCACTGTAAGGCGCACCTAAAAGCCTTAATTTTTTTTTTAAAAGCTAATGGTGCGCCTTATATATGGATCAATATTGAGATTTGTAGACGGGGAATGAAGTGATAAAGTAAGCTTTACCTGTTTCTTTTGCGTGTTTACGGTTGAACAAGGTTGCTCATATTGACATTCAGTTATCATGCTATTGAGAGTTTAGAGTTATTATTTGAGTTATTATTGTTATTACTATACTGTGAATGAAAAAGTTTTAAAATGTCATTAATTGAGGGTGAGCCTTATAATCCGGTGCGCCTTATAGTGCGGAAAATACGTTAGTTTTAGGATCACAAATTAGATCTCATGAATGAAAAAAGAACTGAAAATTGTCATGAATTTCATGGAATTTGAAGGAAAATACTGTACTGGAAAAAGTAGGCACTTATTCCGATCTTTCATTGCTTTTTGGAGTGAATCTTCAAATCAAAAGTACTGGTGGGATTGGTACTTGACATCAGTAACCAGGAATGCTCAAGAATTGAGTACTTGTGCTTGTGTTGGTCTGAAAAATAAAGTGTTATCTAACATACCTGATATTTTTTAACATCTGCTCTGCGAAATGAATATTTCTTATAAGAACACAGGAACTTCAAAATGAGTCCTTGAGCAGCCTCTATAAGTGAGCATTTTGCACATTTTTCTATTGCGGAACTAATAAAGTTTATCTATTTTCTTTCATCCACCCAAGAAAAAGAATAACAGAGGAAAAAGAAAAAAAATGGCCTTGTCACGGTCATATACTTCACAAAGGCTGCACGCAAAGTGTAATAAATATAATTTGTGCCGCAAACAATCAGTTGCTCAGTGTCACGCCACGCTGCAAAGCTTTGGAACCATGCAGCGTGAGGCGAAAAATTCCCTCCGGCTATTTCAGATGTCTGTGGCCAAACTACCAGTCAAAGTGAGTAAACACATTTTCATCAAGTTATGTATTCACACACTGGATGCTTTATTCTTTCCCTTGAAGATCAGATCTTTGTAGATGTGTGCGAGGGGCGGAGGGCACGAGCGGTGGGTAGGGAGGGTTAAGGCGATCCAAGGTGGCCAATGTTCCAGCTAAAAGACTATAAAAGGCTTTTGATGATTTAGATTACGGCCGACAAATTCTCTCGCAAACAAAATGCGGGGCGTTTCAAAAAAAAAAAAAAAAGGCCGTATGTATCATGCATCAGCAGCAGGACGAGGCTGCTTGAGAGGAAGAGGAGGGAATGAGGAGAGCGGCTTTTGGGGGGGGGGGGGGGGGGGGGGGGGGCTGCTGGTAGCTCATGTTCTGCCTATTGAAATGCAGACACTTTGATATGGAAATGGCAAGTTACAAAAAGCCGCTAGAATTCACACTCGCCTGCATTGAAACCATTTGCGCGAGGCGAGATGAGATGGCACTTCCTTCCCAGGACAACACAGACAAATGGACCCGAGCAGCATGCCTGGCTTGGGTGAGAGATGGAGTGGAGATAGAGAGCACATGTGTGTGTATGTGGCGAGAATGTAACAGAACATTTGTCCGCCTCCCGCTCTCTCGCTTTCAATTCCTACTGTCCCACGATTCACCGCCAGCTGAAAAGCAGGGTTTTTCCAAACACAATCGCCACAGAATGGACTCCGCGCCTCCATAGTCCTCCCTCCTTCCTTTTCGGCGAGCCAAAAAGGTTCACGCCGAAACATCAAACTTTAAAATTCGCCATCCGACGAACATGTAAAAAGATTGCCTGGGCTGCTTTAGAAGCACCCTGAAAAGAACAACCGCTCCTCTTTGAAACACCACGGCAGCTTGTTGGATACTTCAAATCCATCGCAAGTATCGGGAGACATTTGCAGGTTAACAGTAAGGTGTTATTTTCAAAGTGAGAGCAAATGAATTGGAACATAAGACAGCTATTTTGGGAAACATTTGAAGGTATCATCAAATCTAAATGTTTTGGGGTTTTTTTTCACGCAGTAACGGGAAAAATATGGTTTTATTTTCAAATCGAGAGCAAATGAATTGAAACATAAGACCGCTAATTTCTAACTTGTGTCATAGTGAGTCCTTTGCAAAATATTCTTTATTTTCATCAGTTTTAAACAGTGGTGCACGTATATTAGTGACTATTTTCTAGCAGACGTATATTATATTATAGTTTATTTTATAGCGTATTATATTTTCTAGTGCACGTATATTAGTGACTATTTTCTAGCAGACAAGCCAGAAATAAAACTAATAACGTTGCATGAGCTATCTTCAGAAATTGCAGGACAAATGCAGTTCAGAACTTTAATAAATCAGACATAAGCCTTCCATTTTTTGTGTTTTTTCTTTCATCCAACCGAAAATGCTTGTGCGGCTGAAAAAAACTATTTTACAAAGGGGTACGTCATTGAATAAAGCTTGAAAACGATTGAATTAAAAGGATCCTTTACTCATTTTGCCATTCAACAGTAAAACAAATCTTTTGTCTATATTTCATTTGATGACGTTGTTTTTTCATTAATACATTTAAAAAGATATTAATGATTAGATATAACCTGAGCTCTAAGCACGTGATATCATTTTCAGTCGACAGCAGAGGCAATATTACAAAAAAAGTTATCAAATTATAATAGCCATATTATCAAATTATAATAGCCATATTCCATTCCATAGAAATATTCCATTTTTAATGGCTAAATAAGTAAAGTATCCCTTTAAGGTCTCATTTATAGACACCCTTTAAACCATAAAACCACATCTGACAATAACTCGATATAAATGAACCATTGGGTGGGAAACCTCCGGCCCGTGGGCCATTTACGGCCCGCTGAAGCGTTTAATGCAGCCAGCCGTGCATTTCAAAACAAACCAAACCTCATAGGGACTGACATAAAAAGCCCACAAATAATCTTCATGTTGACTAATAATTCATATCCATCAATGATTTCCCATATTTGTTCATTTATAGCTGGAGCATACGACTCACATTCACACCTTCACTGCACACCACATCATTAGCGCTTTCGTTTATATTTTTTCATAAATGTAGTATGGCACTCGGTGGACTTGAGCATAACTAAAATGGCCCCAGATCAGAAGATTTCATTCTAACGGTATAAAACAACGCATCAATAATTCAGCCAAGGACGCTAACTAATGATGCGCAATGACCATGTACAAACATAAACATTCACTATACAACAACGCGCCGGCTTCAAAGAAATGGTTTGGCTTCCAAAAATAGCGGGAAATTCACATTTGCAACCGAATATATATTTATTTGCTCATTATTGTTATTGCTTTCCTAGTGTGTCATCAATTTAAACTCATATTAGCAAATATGGTTCCAAAATCAACTAAAACAATGCTGTGGAGTACTAAACAGGAAATACATGCACATAAATTACATTTTGGGTCCATCAACGATACATTTTGGACATCTGCCTTGCACGCATTTAAATACGGTACTTGTAAAAGCGACATATTAACTATGCATCGAAAGCAAATGTCGTACATAATTTATGATAAAAGAAATAATGATTTCCGAAAACCGAGCGCCATTTTATCTTGATTCGTGTGCGGAATCCATTTGATCTCGAGTTACCAAATATGGTTCCAAAATTTGTTACTTTGTTATGATGAATCATTAAATGGTAAAATAAATAAATAAATGAAGATTAGGGCAAAAAAAGAAGTTGGTGAAAATGTGGAGAATGATTGCTTCACACAAACTGATTTCTAGTAATGTGTGGCATCCATTTAATCTCAAATTACCAAATTTGGTACCAGATTAAGCTACTTAATTAAGATGAATTATTAAATGTAGTATATGAACAGATTAGGGCACATTTTGGACTTGCGTGCATTCCAATTTTGGTGAAAAAAAACAATAATTTGGTGAAAATGTAGAAAATTACCACTACACACACATGCTTTTTTTTGCCACATCGTTTCGCCGTTCAGTCCTTCGATTGATTTTTTCATGATTTATTTTACATTTCTAACAAGAGTTATGGAGTCAACGATACAAAATCTGATTCTAAAATGAACTCAAGAGTTACGGCTGCATCAAATCCAAACATTAGTTGTATTAGTAGTCCAACAAGGAGACATTTTGGACAATCGCCTGCTTCACTTGCACACGGTGTTGAAGACCATCAACTTGTGTGGAAATTGCAGTCCTACTCGGACTTTTCTCTTTGGCAACTGACCTCATAAATACCCCCCCTGTGGCTGAAAAGACACTCTAACATCTTTTAAGAAAAATGGACGCTTGTTTTGATTGATGACCCAATACTTGCCTTATATAACGCTGCGGTAGCATCACACGATTGAAAAAAAAAAGAGCGTAAATATGGTTTAACCTTGATGTGTCAGCGGTGCCTTGCTCTCTCGGGAGAGGATCCAGGTCCGAGGCTGCCTGCCTCCGAAAATGCCTCACATAAGGAGGGGGCTGTCAGATATTGCTCCCCAGCCTGTTAAAACTCTGCATCTGTCTGCATGTCTGCGTGTGTGTGTGTGTGTGTGTGTGCGTCTGTCTGTGTTAGTGTCTGTGTGTCTGCCATCATCTCGCATGGCTGGCATGGAGGCTCCGTGAATTATACATGCTCTGTGAAATGATCTTATTTTATAGCTGTAAAATGGAGAGGTAAATGGAGACGGCAACTGACATGCAGCTACTTAGTTCAAAGTGTGTGTGTCGGCGTGCACAAAACGGTCACTGCACTTGGTCAGCCACCAACGTGTACGTTCAATTAAAATAGAATTTCCAAAACAAAAGCGAACATTTTCTAAAAGTCAAAGAGACACTTGTTCCATAGTTAAGCGCTATATGGCGATGGAGGGGATGCTACTTACCGTGATAGAAGGAAGGAGAGTGAAATTCGGATCAACGCGGCTGGCCTGGTTCAGACGAGACGGCCCCCACAAACTGAGCTCCGGGTCACACAAAAACAGGCTCGGCTCGGCTGCATGTTCGGCTCGCCTCACAGCGGACAGGCGGTGGCAGGTAGACGCTCCCCCGCGAATCGATACATCCAGTTAGCGGGCGAATAGCTCCATAAAGCGAGGAGAGACCCGGGAGGGGTTCAAAAGTAAAGCGCCATGCCCCGAGAAGGTTGAAGTGAGGGTGGGGGGGGGGGACAAGCTCCAGTGAGACGAGGTGAATTGGAAAAAGTCCCGAGCAGGTCGCGGGGAAGTGGGTCAGGAGGGTCGTTGGAGCCCGACGGCGACACACTTGAGCCGGGTTGTGTTGAGATGAGATCCTCGGTGAGCTCCGGGCTTTAGTTGCACGCCCGCCCGCGCGTGTCGCATCCACACGACTCGTGCGCAGTCAAGAGGACAACTGAGCAGACGAGCAAAGGAGCACTGGACCGACGCTCTGCAGCAGCTGGCGGGACTCAGACGTATGGAAATCCCGGAGTGGAGGTAAGGAAAAATCCATTTGGGCTGCGGAATGGATTCAAGTGGATTCGTGCTTTAATTACCCCTTTCTTGCACCATTGAGCCAATTAAATGACTAGACCGGAGGTATCCAAACTGTGGCACGGGGGCCATTTGCGGCCGGCGTCTACATTTTGTTTTTAACATTTTTTTAGCACAGGCATAACATTTTAACAACGTTATTTAATATTTCACTACTAATTCTTTTGTTTCTTTAAAAAAGACGTATGGCATATATTACTTGTTTATAAAGAAAATTTATTTAAAAAAATTCCCACTTCCATAGATTAGGTGACAGGCCCTGGAATTTTTTGTCATTTTTGGTAATAATAATAATAATAATAATAATAATAATAATAATAATTATTATTATTATTATTATTATTATTATTATTATTATTATTATTATTGTTATTATTGTTATTATTATTATTATTATTATTATTATTATTATTATGTGCCAGAGGAGTGAAAATGATCACAAAACACCTACAATACATAGTAATCTGTGTAATCTATAGTAGAACATGGAAATATATTGATAATACAGTATGTGCTATATATATATATATATATATATATATATATATATATATATATATATATATATATATATATATATATATATATATATATATATATATATATATATATATATATATATATATATATATATATAGCACATACTGTATTATCAATATATTTCCACAGTACTAGACAGTACAACTTACCTTAGTGATAGCCATGAATCGCCTTTTAAGTAGTCTGTGTAAACACATTAAATCTCAAAAACATATTTTTACATTTTTCAGGCATCAAGTTCATTTTTTTTTAGAAGTTTAATCAGTCAATTAATTAACTACTTTAATAAGTTTTTTTGACAGCTTTTTTAAGTCTTTAAAATGTCATGACTTCCATAAATTTTAGCATATTTACATGATTTGTACAAAGTCTGCATTGTTGTTGTTTTCAAGCCCTTTATTTATTATTACGATAAAAACTGGTTTTATATTTTTGGTCACATACCCTCAAAAACTTTTTTTCTTTTATTTTTCGATTCTGTCGCTCTGATGACCAATCACAGCTCACCTGTTTTCTGTGTTTGGTCATGTGACGTTCACAAGCTGAGGCTCGATTAGTCGTTACTTGAACCTTGAGCACCTGTTTTGTTGTGTTCAGTGGACAAATGTGAATTTAAATATATTTGACATGAAGAAAATTTTCATTTGACTAATTTTTGACAAAAATGAACTTTTTACTACTGAAATTGGCTAACTAAGAGAAGGATCCTTTTAATTTTTCCATAGTTGTGAGTGGGAGCATGTTAGTGTTTGTCGATCAGGAAGTGCTGGAGCTACCCAGCCCAGAGGAAAAAAAAAAAAAAAAATGTTTTGGAAATAATTCTTTCGGTCCAGCCTTCACCTGATTTCACAAGTCTTTTAATATCGGACCCAGGTTAGTAGTTATTTTTGTCATTGTTTCTTCTTTTGATTCCTGCTATTTATTTATTTATTTATTTATTTTTTTGTCCTCAGCAATGGCCAAAGATGGAAGGTCAAGAGTGTTGATTATGTGCACCAAACAACTGACCAAGACGCCATTTTCAGGTACGGTGGAAATGAATTTTGACAGCAAAAGAAGCAATTTTAAAGCTACAGTAGAGATTCAGTTTAAAAATAAATTCAAGTTAGTTAAAAAAAAATCAACAAAGTATCAGACCTGTTCTCAAAAGGAAATAATTCAAAATACATATTTTTCAAAATATTCAACTTAAAGTGTCCTCTTTTTAGCTGTAGCAGCATATGTTTTCACAAAAATAAATAATTAACTTGACAGGTAACGAGCGAAGGCACATGGCAAGTTGGGTCGAACCATTTTAGTATGGGGGAGAATCTGGCATTTCCAATAATAAATTTGAATAACCTACTGAGGAATCTGTTTTATGAACTTAGGTTTTCAACAATTACTTTGAAATATTTTTTACATGTTTGTTTCTTTGTTTTATTTCAAATCTTGAGTACCCCCTGAAGTTCCTTCAAGTACCCCCGGGGGTACTAGTACCACTGCTCCAATGTGTATTGTTCACAAATCACAACATTCATCCTAGGCTGGTTTCAAAGAAGATTTATGGATTGTTTTTATTTTTAACTTTGTTTAATGTCCCCGATGGGTTTTAAAAGTGAAACCCCAACTGAGTTTTGGGGCCGTGATTAAGCTCCGTTGCAGGAATTACCACTCCAAAGTTGAGAGCGCATTACTGTAAGCTGCAACACATTAGCATTAAAGTTCCATTTGTGGGCGAATATGATCTAATCTTAATGGCTAACTGCACAACAAAATGTTTGGCTATAAAAGCACCAAAGCTATTTGGTCTGGAGATGCCAGCTGCTGGGTATACTGTATACTGTAATCCACTGGGCGTGGCCTATACGGCAGCGCAAAATCCCACGATTCAACCTAACAGTAAAAGCAGCTGTAACTCGATTCAGATAATCCTATCTTCTCAAAATTTTACATTTGATAGGAGTCCTTTCCCTGAAGACATCTATGCACTCATTTTTTATCGTAGTGCTAACGCCACCTTGTGGAAGACAGTATTATGACATTATTTTTATGATTTTATTTTTCTTTGTTGAAGCCGTTTAACGAATGTAACTGAAATTTTGTCTGAAAAGCCTTGAAACTGAAGAACACGCCTAATGTTTCGTTAATGGGCGTGGCCTATACGACGCTGCAAATTACGACGCTTCACTGTTAGCGTAAAAGTTCTTGTAACTTAACCCAGCTGATCCGTTCTTCTCTATTTCACATGTTTTATATACAACCTGTTCTGAAGACATCTGCAAACGTTATACTATCTTACATAGCACCACCTAGTGGCAGCAAAAAAAACGTTTTTCCACTTTTTTAACTCCAGTGTTGGTGCCTGTTTATTGAATACCGACAACAATGATCTTAATTTCCACAGCACTACTAGCGCCACCTAATGGTTGCAAAAAACTTTTTTTCCACTTTTTTAACTAATGTGTTGGCGCCTGTTTATTGAATACCGACAACAATGATCTTAATTTCCACAGCACTACTAGGGCCACCTGGTGGTTGCAAAAAAATAGAAGACCATGACGATATATATATATATATATATATATATATATATATATATATATATATATATATATATATATATATATATATATATATATATATATATATATATATATATATATATATATATATATATTTTTTTTTTTTTTTTAAGTTTTAATGTCCTGTGCTGGGCCGACGTTCTTATTTTGCTTAAATTTGAGTTATCAGATCTTGCTCATAAGTCCCCTGGAGGATGGTAATGCCAGAATGATTTTGAAAGACGAAGATTAACACAAAGTCGCTGTTTCTTGTAAACCGCTTTAACTCTAACAAAAGACCATAAAAATACCCAGAAAAACATCCCGATATTAAGAGTTGCGAAATGTTTTATTCAGTTACCACACAAAAGGGCGACGGGCACCCATTTTCTCCTTGTGATGTATAATGTCTGTGGGTGCCGTGCATCCTGATTGTCACGGCAACATGCAATTTCTCCATGAGCTGTCTGCGCTCTGTCATTACCTCTCCAAACACCATGCGAAGTTGTCTTAGCGCTCAAAGGACACAAAGAGAAACGTTCCAAGCAGCTGGAAGCCAATTTTTGTTGTGTTGCTCTCCTCAGCTTTTTAAAGTTGAGCCCCATGTTGATTCTTCGTTGAAATTTCACGCGGCGTTCATTGTTTTACTATTTTTAGCTCTTCGGCATTGTTATTAAGCGCTGCCTCCCTCCGTGGTGCGAGTTCAGACATTTAACTGGGGATGTATTTGCTTTAGAGGAGTCTGAGCGAGTACAAATACTTAACCGCCAAACGAGGATCTATTAACGTCTGAAATGTCACTTGGCTCCCTCTCGTGAGCCAAAATACATAGCCGGGGCGAGTGGTCTCTCTTACTCGTGGCTTCGGTAACAAAACAGACTCCTAGCCGCACACGGGAGATTTAGGTCATGCTCACCAGGTGGAAAGTGAAAAGATGAGTGAGGCAGGCTAAATTTACAAGCTCGCATCATCGTCGAGAGAGAAAATGTTTATGTATGGACCAGGGAAAAGGTGTAAACTCTCCCTGGATGGGTATCTGATTCATTGTGGTCAGTATAGTGGATATCAACACAAAAAAATGAGACCTACTGAATGTTAACATTTTTTTTTTCAGTGCACGAAAATGCTTGCCTTGGCTGGTTCGTCGCACCGTGTCATTCTCCTCTGTGCTGAAACCCCCTAAAAATAAAATCTCGCTTAAGAATCTAAGGAGTTTTTTTTTTTTTTTTTCCTGCCGACTCATGCGAAGGCTGGAAAGACTTGTCATCGCAGGAACAAGCCGCATGCAGTAAATAACAAGCTATAAAGGACCTCATCATTAAGACACCAAATTGCAGTTTAGTTTCCTTAGAAACCGAAATGCTAAAAGATGCTGCCGATGACATATTAAACCAAAAAAAAAAACTGAGCACTGTTTATGTCGTATCAAAGACTTCCCTTTGTGGATGTGAATGGAGGGGTTACCGTTATTGTACTGTAGAAAAAGATGTCTGCCAACTAGAGGCTTACAAATTATGCCAAAAACTAAAGAAAGGTCGATGAATCGGATTGTAGAAGAAAACATGTTTATATTTTCATCCCTTCGTTTAAAAAAAAAAACATTTCTCAAAAAAAGTTGTTAGATCATAATTATTGCTAAATACCCAAATAAAAGTTTTCATGGAAGACCAAATGAATCATAGAACATTTACTGCTGAGAGGCTGAAATTTGACTATTTTTTGACTATTTTAGTTCTCTAAATGATTAGTTGTTGATTAATAAATAAATATGCTCCAAGTTGGCAAACATGGAGGATATTTTCGCCAGCTTCATGGAAATGTAATTATGTTTTATTCCATAATTAAGCCAAAATGCATAACATCCATTTTCCGAATCGTTTCCCCTTACATGCTTGTCACGGACTTGCTGCTGCCTACCCCAGCTGCTTTTGCGCAACAGCACTGCGTCCCAATAGATTCGCCCACACGGGCACGGGGAGAGCATGCAAATTCCACACATCAGTATTGAATGAGGCTTCGGAATCCAAAGCAGGACCAAAACGAATCTTGTTTCCCACCACTTTAGGACATATCGGACTCCTGGTTTTGCTCAACAAACATACTTGGCAGAAGGTTTGTGGGGGGGACGGAGGTGCAAGGACACACACATTACCTATGACTGCTCATTATCGCTAGGTTACTGCTTTTCTCGGCAATAATTAAAAGCAGGAACAATAAACATCACACATTGTTGCCGCGCTGCACTCTGGATGTGTTTAATGGTCACGTGCAACTCGAGCATATGGATCCTTTTACAAGTCGTTTGCTAATTTATTTAAAAAGCCTCATAAAGCTCGCTAACACATGCTTGAAAAGCAGCAGCAGAAAGAGAACGATAGAGCAGCTCGCGCGTAAACGCGACGTTCTTTCGACTCTTTCGACATCCAAACTCGCGCCGCCTTACATAAGCGTCGCTTACATTTTTTTTATTTTGGGTCCTTGCGATCTTGCGGCTTTGAGGCCCCGCGGGGACGATTCGAGTCACTCATAACGCGTTTGCGTTGGAACCGTGTCGCGTGTGGACAAAGGCTCCAGAAAAACGCTGGGCGCGGTGAATAAAAGGGCCTATAGCTGCGGCGAATACATCCCGAGTCATTACTAAGTGGTTTTGCTCATTATGATCAAACGCTTCAAACTCAAAGGCCGATCTCATCCTATAAGAGAGGAGTCGTTTATTGCGGAGAGGAGGAGGAGGGCGGGGTGGGGGAATCAAAGGATGATTCGATAAACGCTCTTGTTCCACGCAGCCACGAATGCCGCGGCTTCTCTGCATTGACGAATTCTCCGTCCGTAGCCCGGATTTTTGTTTAGCTTTGCCGCAGTTTTGTGAGCGACGAGGCGGTTAAAAAAAAAAAAAAAAAGGGTCAACCTTATCGTGATCAAGGCAGAATGGAAGAGAGAAGCACGTTTTATGATAAGATTATTTACAACCTAATCAATCTTACGCCAGCGGAGGATTTTGCCTTTACTTGCGGTGCAAAATCATATCCCTGCGTATTTTTGTTTCCTGCTCTTGTAAATAATTCATTTTTTCCGCTTGATATTTTGCTTTGATGTTCACCGCCGTATCGAGTGTAAGGAAGGTCATTTGTCTCCGTGAACGAGTGGTTCAGCATGTAAACAAAAGTTCAAGGATTTTGAAAAATTCAAAGAACGATTAGTAGGGGAAGAAATGCTAGAAGCTACGCTAACCGTTGCCTCGTCTGGCGGCGGCATTGCAGCCCTCAATATTTTTGTTGTGTCGTGACTGACGACAAGCAGCCGCTCAATAACGGTTACTGAATGTTGTGATAATCGATTAATCGTCGATTAATCGTTGCGGGCCAAGAATAATCACTCAGGATCATCCTTTGCTGATGTTCAATGCTTTCCTCTGTTGACTTTGATTGCAAATGAAGGGGAAATGGTTCAATTTTTATCGTTTTTTTTTGTAGAGCAGTTCTGTGAAGCTTTGATAGAATTCAAGGAGCACTTTTATTATTTTGTGTTTTTTTGTTTTCTGTTTTATTTGCAGGTTTTGTAGGTTAATCCTACAAAATAGCAGAGTTTTTATTCATTCTTTCAGTGCCAAGCACCATCTGAGAAGGGTGACAAAATATTGTATTGTATGACTATGGAGAATTTGGTGGTACCATATGAAAAATTGGATTCCATTCTTTCCCTAGAAAAAGAAAGATTCTACCTTATTCCTTTCCTTGGTAATCACTGTTTGAAAATAGGTCATTTGAAACATCTCATCAGTGCTCCCCTTTGATAAAACATAAACAAAAACAGATTTACAGATGGAGGCAATTGATTGGCCGCGGCGAATCCCAAAGGGAATCATCGAAAGTGGAAGAAGATTTAAACATTTATTATCATTTGACGGACCATTGTCCTTTAAATTCATCGTAAGGCAAACTGCAATCTGAGGAAAAAAAAAAATCAAAATTAAATCTTGTTAAGGCTTTTGCATTGACGTCCATATATTATATATAAGTTTGCTAATGTAGTGTGTTGATGATGCAAAATCACTTGTATTTCATAACCTTGCTGCAAAATCCTCATCGAGTACAATGCAACTAATCCAAATTGCGTGCAACATTGTTAGCGTGCTAAACTGGACCAAATTGACTGAAACCTCAGGCACATTCACGAGCAATTCAAAGTCCTAATAATCCCGCTAGCTGACGATAGCTCTGAGCATCAGCGTGCGCCGGCTCGCTTCTTTACCAACTTCTCGTTCACGGATTGCTGGAATAACAAGTGTGCCCCAAGGAGCAAAACATGGCTTGTTTGGGAAGCTTCTGGTGGAAAGTGGACATTGCACTGCCCTCAATTGCCCCGTAGATGACAGATTAAAGATCTCCTGGTACGCGTCAAATCCAATTGCGCTCCATCCAAGCCACCGCGCGGTATCTGAAGGATGTTTATAATCTGACTTTTCCAGCATGCCTTTCTTTGCACTAAAGTCAATAGAAATAGAATGAACTAGAAGTAAATGGAGTGGAACCTCAAGATACTTTTTTTTTTTTTATGAGGATCACGTAAATTTTCTTTCAAATTTGGCCCAGAAAATGAATGACTATAAATGAAATTTTGTGCTTGTCTGATATTTTAGTTTCTATTTGGAAGAAAAGGGAATATGCTTTGATGCCCACAAAACAATTTATAGACTGATTAGAATGCCATTTTGTAATTCATGAAGGATTGCGTCATCAATGTACTCTAATTAAAAGCTCACAAGATTCTCCTGTTTTGTTTTGCACCGGTATGCCAAAACATTCACTTGCATGTATTTGTTTTTATTGTTAGCTGTGTTACAGGGCTACATCTAAAAATTATTTTCTGGCAATTATTTTGTCACTGAATCATATTTTAAACATGATTTAATTACCACTGCTTTATTAATCAATTTCTCAATGGAAATTTGTCTTTTTTTAACGATTTGGTTGCTGGTTTAGTTCGTCAGAAAATCGACAAAGACGCTGATCAAATTCCAAATTCTGATTCAGGACAATTTTATGTAGGGATGGGCGAAGACCGATTAGTCTGGGTCGTGAGCCGGCACCTGATTTATTTCAAGGCATCTGCCAATATTAGAATCGGCCACTCTTACAATTGTAAACTAGAAACTACATATTAGATGAATAGAAAATTGGCATCGTCAATAATCAATTCTTCGTCGCTCCTCTGTTGTTTCTGTCCCATATCCTCTCATTAAAAATACACGATTGCTCTCAAGGATATCTAAAACTTTTTAAATGAATATTTTTAATCGAGTCTACTTTTTTCAGACCGATCCAATAGAGACAATACAAGTCCCCAATGCTTGAGTGTGCACTGATATCTAGCACCGATACCCCTAGAACTTTTGATCCCAAAAAATTCCCACAATAACAACCGATCATTTTAAAGCTAGACTTATCGTTCCAATAATGCATTTCCTTTACATTAATGGCAATTTCTATTCCTCTAATTTGTCCAAAGGAGCAGACAATTTCTCCAAAGTAGTGGCAGCCATGGCGAGTATCAATACCTTCAAAAAAGACCCAAAAACTGATTCATCCAAGACAGTGATGGGCAAGTACCAATATCACATATCACTTTATTTAGATCTATCGAATCTAAATAGTGTTCCTTGAAGTCACCTTTTCACTTACAGTATAATTACGCAATTCTGATGTTGTTTGGAGAAGCCATCTCAGTTCAGCCACAGTATTTTCCCTTCTTCTGGAGTGGGCCTTTATGGAAGACTCCATTATCCCCCCACCCCATCCTCCAAACACTCTCCCCCAAGAGACTTGAGTTGACAGCAAACTCCAGCGATAGAAGTTAGATCAAGAATATAGAGGGCGAATTCGGCTCGCTACAACAGATCAAGTCTGACAAGAAACACGGATCCAGACTCGGTTGGTCTTTTTTTGGCTCATACAGCAACGCGCTTCCCCTCTCGCGCTTAAATTTTGGGGAAACAGGACGTAGAATCATTGTTGCTTTTGTTAGAAGAATAACAAGGCTGTTATAAACATATCCAGAGTGAGGAAGGATTGCTATTCAGTCTGGAGCTTTTTTAAAACGCTTACTAAAGCAGTTTGTTTTAATTCAGTCCCACTGGTGCATGTTTATCTTAATCCAAGGGTTGTGGCGCATCTTTGTGACTCTTTTACACAAATGGAAACAAATGCTCATTGTTCTCGTGTTGAAGGGAAGTAGGTACATTACAGGAAATACGAAGGCAAAAAAAAAAAAAAGATTCCATCATTCCTGGCAAGTGAATCTAATTAAGAGTAAAATTCTGTTTGGAACTCTATTGCTATACCGAGATCTTTCTTTGAAATAACTTGTTCACTATCACTATGAATGCAGTGTGCTTTTCCTTTCAAATTAAGAGCAAATTGATTGGAACAGGAAGGAACGTGTTGTTAAATTGTGTGATAATCCTTTGCAAAACGTTGCGTGCCTTTAAGTTTTATTCAGAAGAGCCGAAAATAAGACAGACGATGCTGCGATACGTCAAACGAAAATGCCTTGGTTAACGGGGTACTTGGTAGTGATGAGTATAAGTTATTCTACGTGTACTAAATCCTTTGAATCAGTTCATTTAAAAGAATCGTTCAAAAGATTCGTTCACCGACTGGTCCCGTGCAAACCAGTAAATTAAAAATAAATAAATAATTGGAGAACTCCATCTTCAGTGGACACAGGGCAGTACTTGTGCTTAACATTTTCTGACTGATTAAAATGTGTGTTTTTTTTAATTTATTATAATAATGCCAAAAGTTTCACTCGTGGACTCGTTCCGAACAGGAAATGACGTACATTTCACTCAGCGATTCTTCTCGAACAGGAAATGACTTACCTTCGCCAATAACAAAGCAGTACATTAAGTAAAGTCCCTCCCCCGCCTGATGCTGCCTGTTGATTGGCCATAACTAAGCAAAGAAGAAACCACTTCAGGAAGTGACATTTTTGCTCACATTCACTCAAAAGTCATTGTATTATTCCTGACACAACACTGGGACGCGGATTCAAATGTTTAATTGAAAAAAAATTGAAATAATAATCTCTTGTTTTAAAGCGTACGGTATCTCCATTTTAACTTTTGAGGAAAAGAGAAAGCTGTCATCTTTTCATGCCAGTGAAAGGAAACCTGCCATTCATGCATATGGCCTGGGACCGCCACTATTTTTAGCACCCTGGAGCACAAATCTAACCGAACACCAAACACAGACGCGATAAATAATAAATCCGGCAAAAAGGACGATATTATCCTCTCTCAAGGTTGGTTAGTTTGAAGACATCTGTTTTCGAAGCAGCTCATGAGAAAAAACGAGCGTTAACGTTCAAAAAAAATTAAGGAAAATAAAAAAAGGTTGGAAAAGATGAGTGCTTTTCAGAAGTAGCCTGAGACTGAAGTGTATATTTTCACCGTGAGAAATATAAAAGAAGTCCAACAGAATGAGATTTGTGCAGCGAGATGGTTTTTCTAGCGTGTTCTGTCAGCGGCCGGCAATCAAATCCCTTACCGCGCCCGCCCCCTCATCGAAAATATCGCCCTTTGGTGGAGATGGCGAAAATGGCCGCGCCGTGTGTTTTCCATTTGAGAATCCAATCGAGCGCTCCCGATTTTGAAATCAATAACAGCGACGCCCTCTTGTCCCCAGAGTGAAGGATCATCCTCACGCTCTGTCGAATCCCTTCACTCGACGGCGTTTCTCGCGGTGTCGCCGCTTCTCTTTTTCGGCCACGGCGCTGATGCCTCCCCGCGATAATGGCGGCTCTTCGCAGCTACGAATTGCGGGGCGGCGTGCGGCGGCCGCTCTAAGTGCGGGCTCTAGCTCAATGAAATTGACTGAAAATATACATCACAGTTGCAACCTGGCGGGCATTGTCAATTGCAGCTACTATAAACACACCCAAAGACGATTAAAAATCTAAACTAATGGTTATTGTGGTAAAGAAATATTCTTCAATAATATTTTTTTGGAGATTGGCAGCAAGGTGGCAGAATGGTTAGCCTCACATGCGGAGGTCGTGGGGTCGATTCTGCTGCGGGTTTTCCTGTGTGGGGTTTGTATGCTACCCCCATGCCCGTGTGGGTTTTCTCTGGGTACTCCGGATTCCTACAGGATTCACAAAAATATGCATGAAAGGTATATTGGACACAATGGACAGTTGGAGAGGAGTTGCGGTTAAAAAAATGGAATGGATGTTATGCATTTTGGCCTAATTATGGAAAAATATGGTGTCAAATTTTCCTGAAGCTAGCGAAAAATATGCTCCAAGTTGAAAATGGAAATCCATCATTTTGAAAACAGTGATTTTCAAATGCGGGTATGTGTACCTCTAGGACAGTGTTTCTCAACTAAATTTTGCCAGGCCCCCCCTAGAAAAGAGAAAACTTTTCGCGCCCCCCCCCAGTCGATGCACTGAATATAAAAAAGATTATTATTGATGAAAATTGTTTAACTATACCTACACATGTATCCTTTTTAACATTAACAACAGAAAAACTAATATAAATCAACTTTCAACAACTTTTAAATATTTTTATCGCGTTTATACGGGTTATAGCTTAGTCTAAAACGGAAAAAAAGAAGCAAGTGCACCAAAGTGCCTGAAACTAAAAGAAAATCATGAAAATTATTACTTTATTTACAAAAACAAAGCCTTTTCCTGGGATCATCCACGCCCCCTGTCATCACCTCGCGCCCCCCCCCAGGGGGCCCCGCCCCACTTATTGCTCTCTGGGTATGTAAAGGCAAGTTACGGGATATATGAAATTTTAACAGGGTTTCTGCAGGTATCGGCGAATATAATTTTCTTATTCTGCTTTTTACAGTAATGCCTTGACAGGAAGTATACATTTTCCTTTTTAAATTGAGAGCAAATTAATTATAACAAGCAGTGAGTTATTGCTGAATCATTTTATAGTGACTCCATTACAAAATGTTCGCTTTGAAGGACAAACATGAAATAAAACATGACGTTGCGATGAACCAAATACACTTAAAGATCTCACTGCAAATCTTGTTCCAACGGTTGTTAAATTAGCTACGGATGGCAGTTTTTGTTTCTTAGTCGATTTTTTTTATCCATCCAAAAACGCGTTGCGCCGGTTCGCAGTTATTCGATGCAAAAAAAAAATATCGCAGATAGGTACATCGACGAAAAAAGATCGAACCGCTGTCTCAACCGTTACCTTTCTAAGCTTGTAATTTTCCACCGTTAAATAAGAGCCTTTCTTCTGCGCGCAAGCTGTAGCAGATGTGAAAGTAGCGGTGAATGATTTTTCAAGCCCGCCCAGCAAAGGTGACCATTTTTTCCAAAGCGTCCACGGTGGCCACATCAATCGCTGTCAAACATGTTTGACCCGACTCGAAAGCGCATTTCATGAGCTGGCGTCAACCCGCAGGACTGAGATGAGAGTTGCGCGGTGGGCAGAATAAAAAATGCCTTCTGTCAAAAGCTCATTGTCCCGGAATATTTCATGATTTATGCTACCACCCCGCACACGTGCACGCCATGAGCGCGCTCCGTGTGAGACGATGGAAGGCGGCGAGACAACGATACCGCGCTCATATTAAAAGCATTTATCCCTCTCCGGGCGCCAGGCTGTCTGACACGGGCTCAAATTGATTCTTAATTGGGTTTGCATGGACCCCGGATCTCCCGTTGATGAGCGCGGGCCCGACGCAGGAAACGCCATCACGCAAGCGGGCCCGGCGCGAGGAAGAACTGAAGCGCTTCTTACAAAGTCCGCTTAAAAAAGGAAGGATGGAATCTGCACATGTGGGGAAGGCCCGTTTAAAAGAAAGATCCGTCTTTTTGACGGAGCGGAACAAAACGGCGGATTCGAAGAGAGGATGGCATTCGTCATCGCAAGTCGCAAGCGGTTGGCATTAACCAGCTGTGTAGCTTTTCAGACGTTTTTTTTTTTTTTTTTGTGAGTTGGGGGGGTTGCAATAAATCAGTCCAAGTTGCGGCGGAATGTAAGCCGGTCCTCTGGAACAGCTTGGTCTCGGTAGAGGTGATTTTCTCTTTTCTAGCCTGACATTCTTCATTATCTATTTTGGCCTGCCTTGCGTGCGCGCTGGCTGCTGAGAAAGAGCGGTTCAAAACTGAGGGGGGAGGCAAACGAGAGGGGCGCTCAAATGCTCCCCGGCGTTCCCTCCTCCCCACCCCGACCGCTGCCCCTTTTTCTCTCCCGCAAAGCTCAGCACGCCTCCATTTGAAGAGGAAAGCGGGGAGGCCTCCCCTACCTTTTGCCTGTCTTTCGATTTTCTTCACCCGCTCACGTTCATAATAATCGTTTTTATTATTATTGTTCTTGTGAAGCTCTTCTATCAGTGGTTGGAATTTTAACCCATGTGCACAAACTATACTATACCAATTTTGCAAATGCTTTTAAAAGCATAATTAAAGTTATTTATGATTTTTTTTTCTTTCAACCACTCAAAAATTTCAGTGGTGTCAGTTCTATCCATACATATGTAGGTTACATTTATTAACACCCACAAAAAATTAAAAAATAGTCTGTGACGTGGTGATCATAGACATAGCCATTAACTGGTCTCTACCGCCACCTACTGTCTTGAGGTGAAATACGAGTCAAATCTGAAATTTCTGTTTGCTGACCTAAAAATTGCAGGAAAATCAATGACATAAATCCTATTAAAATGCACCTCAAAAATTGTAATCATAATAGTTTTATACGGTCCAAAATTTGGACAATGATTATTTTGGTGCGCAAAATCTCGAACGTCCATCTGCAATCACATAGAAATGTCAGAACCATTGCATTTTAAAATTGTACCTGTTTTAATCATCTGCTGGAAATTTCAGCTCCCTGATGTTTTTTTTCCTATTAATTCTTTTATAATACCATAAAAAAATCAAAGGAATATCCATAATTTGTAACATAATGCCACAAGGGTTAAAGAGCACCGACTAGACTTGCTCTATATTTAAAGTAGCCTAAAATAACTGGTGACCTGCTGGCATTTTTCAATGAAGTGGACACGGTGTATGAAATGAGATATGAGCTCTGCATTTTTAAAAGCCGTTTTGCAGAGGAGGTAAATATTTGAAACCGTCGTCAGTATGATGCAGCGTCTGTATGGAGCACCCAAACTGCTAGCTAGCGGATAATTTATGCTAGCAAGCAGCTACAATTGAGCCTGAGCCAATGGTAAACATATGAGCCGAATCAACAATGTCAGTGTAATTAAGTACATTTTTACTGCCCTAAATATTCCACAGTAAATTAAATTCTCAAAAAAAATCTGAGAGAAATGTTCACCATTCGCGCATAGTTGTTATAATTAAAAAAAACAAAAACAAAGTGCAGAGTGTTCCCAGGGTCAGCAGAATCTTTTATAAAGTTGACTGAAAATTTAAATAGATTTTACTGAAGCTAACTTGTTTGCTGATTCATCAAATTGCAGAATTTCTGCATCCATAATCACTACTTATTTGATAATTATAACACAAGATAATAGAAGATCATTAATATTCAACTGAAATTACCATACCGAGTTTCTGCAGGTATCAGCAAGTCTAATATGTTTTCAATTGTCTTAAGAACAAAACATGTTCTTTTCAAACCAAGAGCAAATTAACTTGAACTTCAAACAACATATTTAATTTGCTAAATATTGTATAACTTTTTTTTTTCTTTTTAATAAGATGCGCATTTTCATTAGTGACACAATTTTCCGGCAGGCGAGCCATAAATAAAACAGATTCCACAACTCATCAGTACGCTTATCGATACAACTATTCTTTTACATAGCAGCGTGGAATCTCACGTCGGGATAATTAGATGCGGGCCAGCGCTAGCATTTTGCGTTCTGTGTAAAATCAGACGGCGCTTATTGCTTTCGACACAACAGAAATGAGTGTCAGCTGTTAATCTTCACACCCCATTTCAGGAGGTGTCGTCTCAGCTCTGACACCACGAGCGAAGCTGCGAAATTGCAGAGTTAACTCCGCCCACCCCCAATCCCGTCAGGGCCGTAGCCCCTTTTATGCTGACTATAAAAGCCGGTGTTTTCTTGCCTTCTCCCCACGCCGCCGCCGCTTCGCTGGGACCAGATAATTATCTGGTTGCTCGACGTCAATATTCCTCTTCCCTGAGTTCTTTGTAACAGGCGATGGGAAAGATACCTTCTGTGTCTCCGATGATGTCATTGTGCGGGATTTCTGCGAAAATGGAGCCGCGTTAACAAGTTCCTGCACTATACTTGACCACTTGCCTCTTTAAGTGTCAACAATGCGACCCCCCCCCCTCCCATTTGGTGTCCGCGGGTCGTAAACCGCCGCAGGCACCCCTGAGTTTTGGTTTTAGCCGCCTGCTGGGGTGGTCCCTCGCCATCCCGGGGTGGGCCACCATCAAACCAGCAGCGAGCCGGTGTGCTGCATCTATTCTGGTCACCAAAATGAGAAAAAAAAAAAAGAAAGAAAAAAAACAGCACAGAAGGAACCTGTTGCCAGTGGAGGTATGCTCGAAAAACATGGTGGTCTCCCCCCTCCCCCCTCCCTTTTCTTTTTTCTTTTTTAAAAGTTTGACCTACTGTATGTCTATATTCCAAGATTTATATATGTTTTGTATTCTGCAGGCCAGTGATATTCAAATGGGATATGTATACAAATGGGGTACCTGAGATTTTAACTGGGTTTCTGCATGCATAAGTAAATCATTCCCGGAGCAGGTTTCTTTTCAAATTAAGAGAAAATTAATTAGAACACGGAGAACCGTATTGCTAAATTGTGTTGCAGTGACTCCTTTGCAAAACTTTGGATGCCTTTGCTTTGGAAACAAACCAGAAATATAAAATATACTGTATATGTTGCGGAAATTAAATTGTTGCTGTTATTAGAGTTGCAGAAAAGAACATGCCCACAACTAATGTATAAATGTAGTTCTAATGTTTAATAAATCACACACTGATGGCTTTCTGTTCCAAGCTTGCTTCTGTTTATTCAACCAAAAATGCTCTGCGCTAGATAGGGGGGGAGTGGGTTCAAAAAAAATACTTCAGAGAGGTATATAATCGAAAAATATGTTTGAGAACCGCTGCCCTAAACACCGCAAAGCGTTTTAAAACTTCAAACATTGTCGCATGCCATCCATGTCTGATGTATTCAACCATGGAACAACCTTTGCGGCGGTATCTCTCGGCGTATTTAATTCAGCAACTGCAGAAGATAGATCAAGCAACATCGTCGCAAAATTGTACGACCCTTAACAAAACTAAGGTATACGTTTCGCCAAGGAATCACTTTGGCACAATTCAGCAAGAACTTGTGTCGTGTTCCAATTCATTTGCTCTCAA
>NC_142380.1:4572500-4677500 GCF_059441005.1 Hippichthys cyanospilos
GGTTTATTCTATTTAGCAACAATAGCTAAAAATTTTCATGACCCAGTTCCAATCCAGCTATTGAATCACAATATAACGGGGTTTTAAACATGGAACATTTTGACTGCAGGGCACACTCCCAAACCACATCTGCATCGTGCCGCCAAGCCTCTCACTTAAAACAAACATGGCGGCGTTGTGTATTTCATCTCCATTTTCCATACCAACTTTGATTATTTTTACTAGCAAATCCGTAATGTTTTCGTTTGCCGTCATGACGCAGACTTTAAAAAAAAAAAAAAAGGGAGTGAAAAAAAGCAGGTCAGGGGGTGACGGAGGAGGCAGCTGCACTCCATCTGGAACCCCGCACCCCCACCACCCGCGCTGTTATGTAAGCGTCGGGCCTGCTGCGGCAGCTTCATCCAAGTCGGAGCAACAGCTGCTTCCTGTTGCATGCTAGCATTGCCGTCGGAGCGCCAGTCCCGCTAAGGCTCACCCAGACGGGAAAACGCATATCTTCACAGCAGGCGGAGCAAATCTGCCTTTCAAATTTAGTCGAAAGTCGAAATAGACTGATGAGTTATTTTCAGGGCAGGAACAGAAAGTGATACCAATATTCGCGGCAAAGAGGCTAAGATTCGATATTTGGAACCAATAGTCGTTTTCAGGGAGAATATTGGAGTCAAATTAAAACAATCGATAGAGTAATACAAACTCCAACTCTTAATATTCAAACCCGTGAAGTTTTTTGAAAAATTTGGGGTCATTTTGTTCCATATCATTTTCATAGTATTTTCGAGTCCCGGTAGCATGAAAACTAAGTGGTTGTGCTGTATTGAACTTTGGGTGAAATTTCAGCATGTGAAATGCCAACTTATCTTTTTTTCTTTTTTTAATTTTCTATTAAGCTATAAGACAAAATTTACTTTGCATTTTCTATAACATTCTAACCAAGTAAACTTCAAGGAGATCACGGAGTCATCAGTATGTCCCAAGCTAATTCAATATCTCGTTTTTTTACAGCAAAAAAAAAAAAAAGGTTAAAAGTTTACTTATTTTTGTTTTAAATTCAAATAAATGAAAGGTGCAGCGTCTTCTCAGGGTCAACGGAATCTCTTATAACGTTAAGTGAAAATGTAAATAGTTTCCTGAAGTTAACACAGTTTTTAAAGTGTTTTATTAGTGGCCATGATATTAAAAAAAAAAAAAGAAAAAAAAAAAGAGGTAATGCCAATATCTATCAAAATGCAAAATAGCAGACACTCTGGTTTGAAGCAGGGATGTTTAACCCTTTACTGGGCCCAGTGGCCATTTTTGGCCGATAATAACAGGCAAAACATCCAAAAGCATCCGTAACAGATATTGCTTAAATTCTAACGTACTGCAAAATTCATTTAAAATCCTTAAAATTCTTGACTTAAAAATAGAGAAACATGTGCCTGAGAAATACCGTTTTGCATGTTTTGACTATTGTCCCAAAGTGGCCACTGTGCTCTGTAAGGGTTAAAGGTCAGAGAGCAACCATTTCCTGGATTCTATTAAAATGCATATTTTGATTTGTTAATGTAATAAATACATAACTTACAGGAAGCTGTCAACACGAGCTTGATCCAAAATCAGGTTTTGATTCCATTTTAAATTTGACGGGCACTGAAGTTGCGGTTACTCTATCCACCGCTAGGGCCACCGGAAGTGGCTTTGTAATAGCTAGAAAGCAGGCTCCACCATACAAGATATTGCGCAATTTTCCATATTCATTAGTGAGCCATGTATTTAATTTCGCAGCGAAGGCCATTTTGACACACGGGAGCCACCAGAAGCAAAAAACTGTAAACATCATCAACATCTGAGCGACTGACTACCGCTGTTCTACTCAAGCGGTGCCTTCAAGTCCGCACAGAAAACTGACAACCAACGGGTTCCCTTTGCCCTTGTTCTCGTCGGCGCTGGAGCCGCCGGAGAGTCTTTTCCAGACTCTTTCCGTTCCTGTTTCTCTCATTTCCTCCCATCCTGTAGCATCCTCTCCTCCTCCCGTCATCTTCCGCCTCCGCTTTTTTCCTTGACTGCAGCGTTCACTTCACCCCCCCCCCCAACTACCCGCCCTCCACCCCGTGCGCACCCGTTACTTGTCATCAGTCCTTCCAGCGCCCCCGCACGCTTTTGTTATCTCATTTTATTCCCGTCAAGTCACCTCGTGCCAGCATCGTGGCGTCTCGCGCACCCTCAGCTTCACGCTTAAGATGTCAAGCAAAAAATACAAAATAAAACACACGAATCGGGGGAAAAAAAGATCATCTGTTTCTCAATGCATTGACGTGTCCATTACGGTCGACAGATTGTTGCTGTGACCCGTAAAACAAGTTTGCGTTCTTGGAATGTTGGGAGAAAAAGGAGGAAAAAAAAAAACACACACACAAAAATACTGATGACGAGTGAAAGGGGCCTGAAGGCAAAATGTATTTTCAAAGCAGCCAGAGGCAAATTAGTTTTTGCTTATTTTCATCTAAATTCATAAGTGTCTCAAAGAGCATTTTGGGGGACTCGTGCATGAAGAGAATTTTTAATGCCAGAATGTTTTCTCGACAGCGGGAGGAAAAGAAAAAAAAATGGTTGCAAAGCAAATGGTTGAAAATGTCAATGAGTTTGAATGCAAAACTCCACAAAGCTCGGGGCGGAATTTGGGAGGATTAGGACTTTTCATTTGAGTTTGTTTTTATTCAGCTTCAGATTTTTCATTAGTTATTGATTTTTACTTTTATTGTTTGGATTGAGTCACTAATGAGGTTTTCGAGCAACTCTGCTACTATTTTTTGGAAAATGCTTCATTTCAGTTAGACGTTTAGTATCGAAATAAATACATTTAAATTGAACCCCAAAATCTAATGGTATGATAACCTTGAGTAAAAATATCACAGCATTTAAATCCAGCTCTAAAATTTATAATTTTACAATCTCTTCAAACAAAATATATAATACAGTATTTGTTACAAAAACAAACATTTACCATGCACAATAATATTAATAAATATTAATGCACAATATTTTGAAAAATGATTGGTGTGAAATCAACTACCGTTGAGTGACAGCAGTATATTTCAAATCAATCATTCAATTACTACTATATTATTAATTAATCGTACTCTGCAATGTGGATTCTATCTTTGTGTTGATGTGGGTTCGCTTTCTTGACTTACATTTTAGCGTCCTACCGCGATCTATCCCATAAAATGCTCCGTAAAAGTAGCATAAGCATGTTAGCCACTGTAGTTAGCTGCAGAAGCTAACTTACAGTGTCACTGAAGACGACAAACCAGGAAGTGGCCGTGATTGGCTGGGGCAGCCAAAGAGTATGAGTCACATCGAGAGAGCCTCATTTTTTTTTTTTTTTACGGTTTTGAATTTCCGTGACTTTTAAAACTGCAACATTTTGGCATTACGGTTATTGGCCCATGGTAAATCTTATGTAGGATTTTAATTGACAAAGACAACAACAACAACAATGGAACTTTTTCATGTACAGATTGAGGTTCTTATAAATTATAAAAAAAACAATTAAAAGCGAAATGATACACTGCCAGCAAGTGACTGTCTGAATTACACACGAGTAGACAGGAGAAAAAGAAGGGCGCCGCTTAGTGGTTGTTGTAAAACATTTCAGCGAGTCGAGAAAAAACCTTCCGCTTCTCTCCTAGGACTGCGTGCGAGCCAAAAAAAAGTCCAGCCAAGCATGACTAACAATATAACAAACACATACAAATGGCATATTGCCAAGGTCAACTTCAAAATAACAATAGCATCATTAGCACACCGCCATTAAAAAAAAAAAAAAAGAAGAACACAAGAACACTAAGAAACTACTGTTCAATTACGCTGTCACTGTTTGATACAGCACACGTCTGTCTCCAACATTACTACAAGCCGCTAACTATGTATGTGGTGCATTCAAAGGCAAGAAGAAATATAACATTTACACCCAAAAATTGAATTAATCCCTTTGGAACTGAATGAGTGACTATTAAGAGCTATGGAAAGCATTGTTTTTGTTTGTTTGGGTTGCGGTTTCTGTTTCGGCCAAGGATTTTCATTTTGCACGAGAATTCAGTGCTATACTACGCAGTTTTTGCTCGTTTGTTTGTTTTGGATATTTTTTACTTGTTTTTTCGGCCAGGCGTTTCTCATTTTTTGATTTTCTGTTTCAGGCAAACATTTTCATTGCCTAGTAGTAACCTTGGGGAGAACGCCCTTGCAGTTCTACATCCTCCCAGTAGGGGCGCTTAAGAGTCTTGCAAGGATGGGACCTCCGTGAAACAAGACTTGTTTATTGTGAATTTGAATAAGCGAAAGCTAATTTGAAACCCGAACTCTCGTCAAAATATCCCAGTCCTTTCTCGAATCTAACTCTGAAAAGCTTAAACTAATGTGAAGTCTAATAATTAGACCCTTCAAATCCAAACCGTGTCAGCACAAAATAAAACTACTGGCAAGATTCCTGGCTGATTTCCAGCTCTCACATCTCAACATTTGTCAAGCTCCGAGAAGAAGCAAAGAGTCCGTCCGAGGCGCAAACAAATGATTCATCTCCTTGCTGGCCAGCCAATCGATGGCTCAGCGCCATTAAAGCAGATGTGTAAATGAGGCCTCATTTCCTGCGTGATTAGATCAGGATCTCCTCTTTTCATTCTCCTCCTCCCTTTGTCCGCCGAGCCGGGCAGCTAATAAGGCGAACCCGTCGCCCTTCTTAAGTAGTTGACGAGGAGACTTTGTTAAGGCTCTGACTGGGAAGAGCCCATTTGAAAATGAAACGAGACCGCATCGAGTTGTTTCAACAAAGATAATGAATGGGATTCCTTTTACTGCCAGGGGAATAAATGCATAAATATCTCATAAAGAACTCATTTGAATTAAAACTACAAAAAAAATATTCGAGCACCAGAAAGTAGCGGCGCCAAACCAAATAGCCGACTTATTTGAACCCTTATGCAGTATTTGGTCCAATCTTATGATCTTCGCATCAAAGGGAAAGCATTGAAAGAAAATATAAAGCTGAAATTTCACCCTGATGTAAGAACATGTCAAAGTTGAACATAACACGACCGCTTTGTTGTCGCACAATGAGGAGTGCGCCATTATTTGGCCGGAATACTGCGAGGAATGATTTGGGAGAAAATGACCCAAAAATGGTCAAAATACGGCAATTGTGGATGCAATTTTACATAAATCCATACGTGGATACCTGAGACTTTTTCATGTTTCCTGTTATGAAAGATAATATGCTCAGCCAGTTCCATGAAAACTGATCAGTGCCATCCCTTGGCTAAAATACTGCTAAAATGACGCGGAAGAAAATGACCCAAAAATTGTCAAAATACTGCAAGCATGAATACGTGCTTATAATAATTTTTTTTCATGAAAAAAATCTGGATTTTTTCATGTGTCCTGTTGTAACGGATTTGATCCGCCGAATTCATGAAGATTGGGAATTCTTGTGCTGTAAACGCTCACAAAATACATAAGGTTACATGTACTCCAGTTTTTCCCCAATTGTTGGTTTGAAACGAACCACATGGAACAGCCCGGAGCAAACCACTTTTAATCCACTCCTCAGGCCAGATCCTCAGAGGAATGCATCAAAACCGTACTTCCAAAACTTAAAACCTTAAGCCTTTCTAGATGACACCGAGCCCTAAAAAACTTCTTTTATCTGATCTAAAACCAATAACTCATCGTTCCTCTGCCATGATAGAAATGTGCCATTCGGAAGCTCCCCCCCCCCCCGCAACTGTCTGATGGAAACAAGATTCAATGGACTCAACAGAGCAGAACCTGGAGGAACGTTTTAGCACCCTGCCAAGTCAAAGCCACAAAGAATTCAGAGGGCAAAAAATTTGTTGTGACACCTGCAAGATATATCTATGAACTCATATAATCCCAATGATTTATTGTTATGTTTTTTAAGAGCCCAGATCCAAGGTACTGATATATATTTTACTGCTCAGTTTTTTTTTTTTTTTTTACAAGTGTTTGGCAAACAAAAGAATCTAAAAATGGCTGGTATTGACAACGCTAGGTAATTAAGTACCAAAAAACTCAATTACTTTGGGCCGTGAGTAACTCAAGTACTAGGGTAATTTTAGTACCTTAAGCAATCAATTACTTTATTACGTTAGTACCCAATGTAATCAATTACTTAATGCTTAATTACTTGAAGTAATCACTAAGTACTTAATTACCTAAAATAAGTGAGTTACCAAAGTAGTCCATTAATTTAGGTAATTGATTACTTTGGTAACAATTCTTTTAGATGACCTGATTCAGCCATATAAAACATAAAAATGTGCCTTTGGGATTGAATGAGTTAAAGTGGTCATTTAGGTAAATTTGACAGGACATTTTAGAAGAGGGACTTTTGTATTTCGAACCAAAATAGAAAACATGCGCGAGATTCTTGTAGCGTCATTGTTTTTACCACAATCATAAAATAAATATCATAGATGCCGTATAATCAACATTTGAATTGAAACTCTTAACTCATTGGTGACAATATTGACCTAATTTGGGCCTTTGACCTTGACGCGTCAAACTGATTTTTGACACCAAGCTCCGCCTACATCGATCGTTGCTTCTGATTGGGGCTCGTCCCGTTCGGAGACTGTAAAAAAGTAAGAGCCCTGGGACGCCCTCCAAAATGGTTCCTTCAATGCAAAATAGATGACTCCCGGATCGGTTTTGAACAAGGACTTGGCCTCAGTACTTCAGCCCAAAATGGCTACTTCAAAGCAAAATGGATTTTCCAGTTCAATTTCACACATGGATCTGTGTGACTTTTTCAGGTGTCCTATTACGACCCACCGCTTGATCGGTGTCGACGGGGTATAATTTATTTTACGGCCCCCTCCCCCGTTTTATCTTCTCATTCACTGCCATTGACGGCAATAGACGTCAAAAATCTATTTAAAAGTAAGTTCATAACTAGTAATAACTCGGACTTTTGTAACTGAAGCGTTTTATCTTCGGTAAGTCGCGGTGACATTTTAGAAGTGAGCCTTTTGTGTTTCTACCCAAAATAGAAGACGGACCCGCTCCAAGTTTCCTGCAGAGTCATGAAAAAAAAAAAAAAAAAAAAAAGATGGAAATGTCACAGTCAATAGCGGCTCTTTAGCCCCGCTTCCACGCGCTTACTTTCGACTTATACGTCTGTTCAATGCGCTTTCCTGGCACCGTCTTCTCAGGTTGCGTTACAGGGCCACAAACGCGTATCCACTTGCCCACCGCATTGATCGGCAACTATATTCAGAATCCGAGCATGCGCGCAACATTTTTCAGCGAGCGGGTCCAATCCCCCGAGGATCATCAGCGGTTCTGATTGCTTTTCTCTAGTTTGCTGCCTCTTGATTTGGCTCCCAGGAAATTGCGACCGCATTCCTGCTTTGGGTTTGAACCCAGAGGGTGTGGGAAAGTGGTCCCGCTTCACATCATTAGCGTCGTCCAAGGGCGCGCGATACAAGGCGCTTCCGGAACATTGGAGGATCCGAGATGTATTAGTGGTTATTCGGTTTTGGCTTTCACACGGAGCCATCATACGGCCGATTACTCGCTTTGACTCTGCGGTGGCCATGAACTCAGCTGACTTCAGAATTGCAAAAAGTGTCTTTATGCTTCTTTATCATAGCCTTTCGGTCCATTAGCTCAGTAGTTATGAAATAAGGCGATGTGAAGGCACTTGAAAGCGGACGTGAGATTGAAATAAAGTTTTACAGGTATCGACGAGTCGAATTTAACATATGATTTGTCGTGACAGAAACAGAACATTTTTCTTTTCAAATTAAGAGCAAATTAAATGGAACATGGAAAAACCGTATTGCTAAATTATTTTATTCTGCCTCGTTTGCAAAATGGCGAACACCTGAATTTTATGTTTTATATGGATGTGAATTGTCATGAATGACAATTTTCTAGCACATGTTACACGATCTATGTTCTGGAATTGCTGAATAAATGAAAAACTACGACTGGAGTTCCAGATTTTATTAAATCAGAGACACATGACAAAATGCTCTGCAAAAAAAATGCTTTGCAATGGTTAGGTGGCATTTGGCAGAACATTTAAACATGGTTTGATGCTAAAAATAACTGGCATCTATTTGGACTGAAAAAAAAAATATTCTACATCATTCTACACAGTATTTTAGCAAATAGATAGCACACTCCTGGTAGGGTGATAACTAAGTGAACGTGCAATTTTCAATGTCGTCACCAGCTGGGTAAAATTTCAGCTCCCTAGTCCCTTCTTTCAATGCTTTCCCTTTGATGTGAATTATATATATATATATATATATAAAACATCACAAGTTCTTTCACCTCCCGCAGTCATGCTCACTTCTTGCTCTTTAAAGCATAAAAAACGTCTTGTAAACTTTTTGAGGGCAAAAGAATGAGAAGTTCACAGCGAGACGCGCTCCACGCCTGACTTTGTTTGAATAGTGGCGTGATGAATAGAGACGCCTCAAACAAGCCAAGGTGACACGCCGTTGCCGAGGATACCGCCCAATGTTTCCATACCGAAGAAAATGTGCATTGAAAGCAACATTCTATTCTTCAACGTGAATGTGACTGTCAATGTGAGTTTGTGAGAAGTGAGCTACTCTGCTGACCGATCCGTTTAGAATTTGAACCGAATGGACCTCAAAAGCACGCCATAACTTTACACTTGCCACATTTTCCGGCCTTTTTTCAGATTTCAAGATTTTATTGTCATATGCACAGTAATACCACACAATGAAATTCTTATTCCGTTCACTTCCCTGGGCAGACTACATTACATAATCGAACAAATAATGAAGTAGGCAATAAATCAAAAACAAACAAAAAACGGTAAGAGCATAATTTTTCCTACCTAATTTATTTACTGTATTTGTCCCAACATTTTTGTCCAAAATCTCGTAGTTTTTTCACATTTTCAAAGTGTCTCACCATAATGATTTCCTCCACTTTCTAGTGTCCCAATATTTATGTTCAATTTTTCAATGTAATTTCCTTTCAGTGTGCCAAATTCAATTTTTTTTGTTATTCAGTTAACTGTTAGCATTCCAATAATTTACTCGACATTTCATTAACTTATACCCAATATACATATTTTTTTTCTTTGCCAAAATTCACTTTTTTTTCCACCTTTTACTAAATACTTTGGTTCCAAGTTCACGTTTTAATCTTTCTGGATGTGACCTCATACTTTTACAATTTTCACTTTCTGGAAACGCCCTGATAATAATAATGCATAAATAATTGCACTTCATGATATTTGCACGATATTATTTGCAGCATTGTTCCTGTTGTTGTTTAATTGCTATTTATTGCTATTGCTATTTATTTATTGCTTGAACATGGAAAGCAGTCTGCTACTCTGGGAAGTAAACGAATATTTTTTTTTTATAATATGGTACAACTATACATATGACAATAAAAGTCTTGAATTTTGTATTTTGTTTTTTTTTTTCACATACAATTTGTTGTATTCCACTACCTTTATTAACGGTCCTTTTTTTTCTTTTTACCCTTCTTCACCTTCTTCATTCCAAAACCTTATTTTCTTTATTTTTATAAATATTTTTGGCTAAACTCTATTTTTTTTTGTTCAGTTAGAGACGTTAAATATTGCCAATTTTCTTCCGTTTCTTTTTCTGTCAGTAGTCCCAATACTTTGGTCCGGCGATTTTCTTCACTTTCGTCCCATTTCTATTTCACTGACTTATACTACAGTTGTACGGTATTAGATGAAGGTAAACGCTGGGAGCCGAAAGGCCCGAGCGCTCGTAAACACCCCATTTCCGACGTTTATTTTTCACGAGGTCTTTACGGTTACACGCCGGAGGCCGAGCACGTCCTGGAACCTCCGCTGCGACGCTTCAGTCTCAGCGGGTTTTCTGGATTTTGGCCAAAGGCGGGAGAGAGATTTTTTTTTTCTAAGAGAGGAGAGGGGCTGTGATGCTTAATCCTGGAATAAAAACCAAAACTGACATCAAGTTTCACGCAAACGCTCGAAGTTGATCTCAGGAAATGAGCCGCATGCGACCCCCCCAACCCCTCCTCCAAAATGACTGTGAGACAGCGCCCCCTAGCGTGACGAACACAGACAGGCTGCTGATTGTTACGCAACCGGAGCAGATGGGGCAACTCTTCACGGTGAAATGAAACTTGAGCTTTCTCCTTGTCCGTGACACGACCGCGCGCCCTTGAACGCACCGCAGCGCCTGCCAAAAACAAATCTGTTCAGTCCAATTGTGTTCTATTTGTATTGAGCCAATTCACTACGTTCTGTGAAGGCATGTTACATATGGAGCTCTCGGCCAGCCAATGAAGAATGTGCTGAAATCAGCACGACTGATAAGGATCTGGCCGGTGCCGTCAAAACATTTAAAAATTTGACAGATTAATTGATGAGCTGTAAATAATTGATCGAAATCTCTTTTTAAGATCATCTAAAACCTTCGGGGAAAAAAAAAACATCCAGTTTTTGACTTAATTTTGATACATTGTGTTACTGTTGCAAGGCTAGTTTACAATAAGAAAAGTAGGAGTCATGTAAAGATTTGAAAATATTAACATTAAAATAAAACGCAAACTTGCTCATATGCGAGCGTTTTCCAGTTTAGTTTGGCAAATAGCTTTGCAGCGGCTTGCTGCATTAGCATCTTTGTTGCCATGGTTACCTGTGGCTGCAGTCGCAGCTGGGTGCTTTGCATTGATGTGGTAAGCTAAACTTGAGCTGCGTCTGTTGGTAAGCAACAAAGAATGCATATTTGCCTGTCTACCTTCAATGCTATCAAGGTGCTTTTTTTAAAGTCAAAGTTAACATTTGATGGGCATATCAGACAGAGATTGACAAAAATAAATCTAACTTTGGCTGTAATTAATTGATTGTAATAAATTTATCAATCTGACACCCCAAAATCAATCATGTTTGAATGGAATTGTGGACTATTGCCAATGAAAAAAAAAACGTTAAATATGCCAACATATAGCTAGACTTTCAATAAAGAAAAACTAATTGACAAAAATACTCCTCAATGGTAGTGAATGAGTTAATTTGAGAATTGTGGGGAACATAAAATGTGGGGAGCAGATTAATGTAGGATTTTTGAGAATGGGATGAATACAATATTTCATGAAATAGCTGAACAGGTTGGAATGGGTTTGAATAGTTGAGAACTATTAAAAATATCAACAGTCTGATTTCAAATGTGACTTTTTTCATGGAAAAAAATGTCAGTTTGAGTTCGGAGAACACACAAAAAAAAGATTACACACACACACAAAAAATGCATGGCGATCAGCAGTATGAAGTCATTAATCCTGCAAATTTAATCAAACTATCTTGGTTCCAATTATGTTAATGACAAGTATTCATGATGGGTGGAAAATATGTCTCAAAACCTTGGCAGTGACCCCCCCCATGTTTTTTTTTTTTTTAAATCCCCCTCCTAAATGTGGAAAGAAGTATAAAAAGAATTGAGCAACATCAGCCCCCACAACACCGAGTCAGCAGAAAATCGGGATGCGTCTGCAACCAAAACAGCTTTCCTGCATTCCTGTGGCGGCATCGTAAGGAACATTTTAGTAAAAAAAAGGGGAGGAAAAAAAAACAAAAAAAAAACACAACAGCCGTGCCCTCCTAATGAGATCAAGATGGATTACGCGGCGTGCTGCTTGGCCCGCCATGTAAAAGGGCAAATTTTAATCTGGTTTGATCACCTCGTAGCGAGGCCTTCCAGTAATAGCGTTAGCCATCAAGCTCCTCGCCTGCATTACTGACACGCTTGAAACTTAAACCCGCACTTTACAATAAAAAAAAAAGAACAGCCGTGACATAATCTATGTGTGCGCATGAGAGCAAGACAGACTAAATGAAGTCAAAGGGAATGGCGCAGTAGTTTGCGGTCGATAGCGAGCGATAGCGTTGGCTCTTTAATTCAAAGCCTGATGGACCATTAGAGCAGTGCGCACTTGCAAGTGTCAATCGATAAAAGTGTCAATTCCCTTGAAAATGTCTTCATGCTGATAAAAGGCCAAAACCAGAGAAATGTACACAGTGAACGAGGATGCCTTGACATACAAGTTGAATTTGTTCTCGCAACTCAAAAGGCAAAAGACGACATTTGGCGCACCGCCACTCGCTGCGGTGGCTATCATTCTGTATGAAAACAGTGTATCCTTTTTAATAAAAGAAAAAAAGACATTTAAATCAATTTTCAGCTAACAATTATTCTTATAGGGATTAAACAGGTTACAACTTAATCTGAAGCTGAAAAAAAATAGTTTAAAGAGCATCAAAGTGCCTGAATAAAATGTCAATCCTTATTCAAACGAGAAATATTTTTGGACCAACTGAACAGTTTGATGCTGAACAAATATTAAATGAGTAAATAAAAATAAATAAATAATAAACATTGTAAATAAAACAATAAAAAATCTCAAATATTTTAATAAACATAATAAATAATCATAAAAAATCTCAAATATTTTAATAAACATAATAACAATAATAAAAAATCTCAAATATTTTAACCCGCAAAAAAGGGTATAAAACATTGTGAAGAGTTTTGTTTTTTTTGTTTTGTTTTTTTTAAATAACATTAATCATATATGTGATTTTAACCCTTTACTGGGCACAGCGGCCGCTTTTGGCCTGTAGTCTAAATCTTTAAGAAAAATAAATAAATAAAAAAACTCCCATGGTTGACTAGCGTCCCAGGATGGATAGAGTTTGTTGCCACCTAGTGGCTGGGAGCCGTTTCTGTGGAAGCTGCCTAAAATTGCTATCAATACAATGATTGCAATTCTTAGATCTTGACCAGACCAGGTCCATTGGTCCATTTTCTCTCAGATCAGGTGGAGACAATTAACAAAGGCTCGAACAAGTGACCTTCTAATCTACACGACAAGACTAAATAACGACAATGAACGCCGTCCCGCCTATAAATATTCATTAGCGGGAGCATGTTGTCAGTAGGCTAAAATGATTGCAAAGGAATTAGCATAATGAAGCATTATCTATGCTAATGTCCATCTGCGGGTCGCTGTGCGCGTCCGCCATAATGCATCGCTTAATTGTGTTGTGGGCAAGGGAAGACATTTTTTTTTTCCACCAATGTTTGAATTTTTACATGGAAATGAGACAATGTAATGAAGAAGTGAGTGGACGTGTTCTATCATTTTGCACAAATGTTTGCGGACTACTTGAAAGTCAAAGAAAAAAAATTGGAAGGCTTGTCTTACGCAATTTGCATAAAAAATTATTATTTGGATGTGAATTTGATCAAGTCAGGGTAAAACGTGGGTTTTCAACAAAGATCATAATTATATAATTCATTTCAAATCGGGTTTAGGGTGTCGAGTTCAGGTGTCAATCTGGTTAAGGTTTTAAACATAGCAAATTCAGGGTTTGAATCAGAATTTTGAGCAATCCTGATGGTTTCAAAATTGTTTCGAGACAGGATTAGGATTTGAAGTGAGCTTTAGAAAATACAGTTTCAAGTTTCTGTAAATCAAGACCTGAGATTATAAAACGGGATTTTAGGGTCAGAAGAACCAAAGTATGGCTTTCAATTAAGAGTTTCATGCAAGGGTAATGGTTTGAAAACGGTTTTAACGTTAGCGTTTTCAACAAGGGTCTCAAATCTAAAACTGGGGTTTCAAAGTAGTCTTTGACACCTGCTATCATCTTATCAAACTTTGGTAAGGTGCCCAAACAAGTTTTCAAGGGATGGTTTCAAGGGATGGTTTCAGCTCAGAAAAATCACTATGCAACTCCTATGCATCTTCTGCGCATGCGTTTGTTGCAGTACTCCTCCATGCCATAGGGGGCAATAGTCCCTGTTCTTACAGCGTGGTGTACATTTCGCACTGCAGGTTTTCTGGTATCATGTCAATATTTTTTTTTTACACGCAAATAAACAGACGGGTTTCATTTTCACTCAGGATGGATCTCACGGTGCTTTTCTAGCCAGGTAGCCATTACGTCACACAAAAGTTGGGATGTGAAAATAAAAACAAGAAATTACAAGTCTGAGCTTTGCGGCGACGCCACGACAACGACCGAGGCAGCTTCGGTTTGGTTTGTTTGGGTAAGGCCCCGAAAAAACTCCAACACACCCCAGATGACTCACGACGCGTCCGAGTCGGCATCCTCGCCGCGCCCGCCTCGCACGTGTCGGAGTCGACCGAACGCCAGGTCGGGAAGGGATAGTGTGAGTCACAAAGTACGCGTTGTCCTGGCGATGGTGGTCAACATTGTGTTGAATGTGAAAGCACGTGCGGACAGAAGTATTGGGACGCCTAGAGGGGTGGAAGCAGACCGCCACGGCAACAAAGCAATTACATGCAGGTGTCGCCTTCAGGGACAGTCTGAAGACGCAGTTTTCCTTTCAAAGCTTGTGATTGTTTCATTATCTATCCTGCTGACGCCTTTAGGGACAGTTTAGCTATTCCTAACCCTCAATTATCTAATCAGATGTTACCTTCAGGGCAAGTATGAGATAATCAGAGTGTTCCAGGCAAAACAATTGAAAGATTGTTCCCACAATTCCATCTACACATATCTGACTGCGTGTCCATTTAGTCAGATGTTGTTTTCGGGCATAATTGGAAATTACAGATGACCTCACAAAACCAAATGAGTGATTGTTTACCCGTTGAGTTCCTGCTCATCGCCAGCCCTTTTTGACCAAAATTCCCTGACCCAGAGAATATTGTGTTTCGTTAAAACGAAAGAGTAGACTTTTCTTGTGCATTATTTTTTCCAGAAACGCAACACGCACTTACTAGCTTACATGACAGTTACCGATTATACCATTCATACCTTATTTGGAATGTGAGCTGCCGGAACTTACTCATAAGCAACATGAGCAGAGATCAGTCGCTTCATCTTCTACTCAAAAGCGGTTCTGATTCATCTGAAGACATCACCATCTACTGGCGTCCGTTGGTCATTATTGTGTTTTACGAATGTGAATTTCCATTCGTGGAATAACAAATTTATATCTGTCCGTGGAAGGAATTAGTTGGATTTCACTTAAATAAACATCCCTGGCAGTGGAGGAGTTTTACATTCAAACCTAGCCATCTATTCTGGTCTTGCCTTCAGAAACAATAAGAGTTCCTCCTCCTACGACCATCTCATACTACGTTGCCTTCAGGGACAGTCTGAAAATCGCAGTTTCCCTCTCACAAAAACAACAGCGATTGTTAAAAGCCAAAATCAATGCATTAATTCTGGTGCTGCCTTTGGGGACCCTCTGAAATCAGAGTTATACTTCTCACTGTGGGCTGTGTACTTGAGGTTCTTTTTTTTTTTTTTTTTCTCTCCGCGCTCTCTGGGGAAAAGAGCTGACAATCATTAACGCTAAACCTGTTGAAGTTCAATTATCTATCTACAGTCAGAGGATCTGAAATCAAAGTGCATCTTTCCCCCCTTTCAAGATGTTTTACGCGTAGGAATGAGCGAGGCGCCGAAACACATTTCCCACAAGAGCCATGAACAACGGATGAGCTGGTGTCAGGGTGGACCGCACTAAAGCCACAATCGAGGATCAACCTTCACACCATCGGCCATTTCCTTCAACAACGTTTCGGTGCATCAATCACGCTATAAAATTAAATTCATCTCTTTCTGGCACTTTGCAGGAACATGATGGCCATGGCCTATTGATCGGACGGTTACACTCGTAGAGGCTGATTCACACTTAATGTCTCTCGGTCCACCTTCTGGGTCAGTCTGAAATAACTGTTAGCGCTCTGACAAGTGCATGATTACTTTGAAATTTCCTCAAACGTTGGCTTGAATTCATAATTGCCTTTACGGTTTCGTAACCACTCGCGATAGAACGAAGCTTTACCATTTCGACTTTTTGAAACGAGTGAGGGCGACCAATAGCAGACCAGCATCTCCGTGAGGCGACGCCGACCAATAGCAGACCGGCATTGTAATGTCGTGTCGCATGGATGCGCTTACCGCAACAGAAAATAAGTGCAATTACCTAAAAACGCTTGCAGATGGAGTTAATAACACAAATACAACCAACCCCCTAGGGTCATGACAGTTGGTTTGTCGCAAAACCGTGAAAATACCATAAAGATGGGATGAAAAAGCGTAAACCAGAGCCTGTGGCCTATACAAACTTATTCAATGCCTGAGAATTTTTTTTTTTTTTTAAGAGTCTAGACCACAGGTGTCGAACTCCAGCAGTCCTCGAGGGCCGGTATCCTGCATGTTTTCCCTTTTCTCTCTCAATCACATTTGATTCAAATGATTAGGATCATTTTAAAGCTCCTGCAAAGCTTGCAAAGAAGGTAATTATTAGAATCACGTGTGCAGGGGAGAGAAAACCGCAAAACATGCGCGATAACAGCCCTCGAGGACCGGAGTCCGACACCTATGGTCTAGACATTCTTAAGACATTCTTAAGTACCTGGGGTGTAAAAATATGTCCCTGGCATTGAATGTGTTAAGAATTTAAAGCCATTCTAATCATGGTTTAATCAACGAGAATCAAACTCTAACACCCCTTAAGATCTTGTTTCAGCGTACTGTGCTGCCACCTATCGGCAAAGATTATTTACTACATGATTATGCTGGAACACGCTACTCGACAATGGCACATTATGTTACAAAGTCAAACTTTTTAAATTCATTTGTATCTTCTCTGAGCAAAATCAGCTTTGGTATATTAAAAAAATAAAATAAAATCTTAATCGGGTCAGGACTGCCAGACAGGGTTTCAAGATAAGAGTTGATAGGTAGGGAACTATGGTGGCCCTTAAGGGGCAAAAATAGCAAAAGTATTAGTTTGTTGGTGTGTGCTGGCCTCTCGCTGCTGCTATGCGACTGATGTGAGCATTAAAAAGTCTTTAGTAAGGGCAGTAAAACAAAGTGAAGATTCATTTCCTGCCGCTTTTTACACGCCTGCTTTGTAGAGATGTTCATGTTTTTATTGTTATTGTTCCTCTTTGTGCCGTCAGCCCCATTAGCCTCACATTGTTTTTTTTACAGCTTTTTTCTTAACTGGCTTTTTAAAAGCCCGCCGTCACACTTCAGACTTGTGGCGTTTGATTTACGGCCGGAGCCATCCGCCGCCGTCACGTGATGCTTCCACCGCGAAGACGCCCAGGACCCGGCTCCGACTCGACCCCGCGAGGGAAAAAAAATAATCTTTCCCGATAGTGACAATATTGCAGAAACTTCGGTGCGATGCTCCTCGCTTTCTATTTGAATCACAGCAGTTAATTTCCTGGCTGCCCCCGGGGACGGGAAGAGGGATCATTGCGGTATTTTTAAACCTGAGATGTGTTTTAGCGAATTTGTGGCGCCTGGTGATTAACGCCAATGGGGAGAATCCAAGAAGGCGACGGCGCCGATCGGATCAGGAAACATGTTGAGATGGGAGGCGAATCTGAGATAGCTAAGGTTTAAAAAAAAAAAAAAGAAAGAAAGAAAAAAGAAAACCAAGGTTAGGGTTCCAAAACAAGATTAGGGTTTCAAACACAGGTAAGAGTTTAAAATTCAGGCTAATAAACAAGGATACGGTTTCCTATTAGGGTTCAAACCAAGGTTAGGAGTCCAAAACAAAGTTTTAAATTAGGGTTAGAAAGATTAGGGAAACAATATCAAGCCCAAAACAAGATTAGGGTTTCAAACACAGGTAAGAATTTCAAATTCAGGCTAATAAACAAGGTTAGGGTCTCCAATTAGGGTTCCAAACCAAGGTTAGGGGTGCAAGCCCGTAGTACAGCTTTCGATTAGGGTCCTAAAATAAAAGTCAAGCCCAAAACAAGATTAGGGTTTCAAAACACAGGTAAGAATTTCAAATTCAGGCTAATAAACAAGGTTAGGGTCTCCAATTAGGGTCCCAAACCAAGGTTAGGGGTTAAAAACCATTACAGCTTTCAATTAGGGTCCTAAAATAAAAGTTAGGGTTTGGAGCAAGGCATAAATGTTTTTCAGGTTAGGGTTTCAAAAATGAACATTTTCCAAGGATTGGAAATCAAGTTGAGGTTTTCAAAGTAGGGTTTGAAGCGATTGTCTGATTTTCAAACAAGAAATAGTGTTTGAATTTTTTAGATCCCCAAGACATATTATATAATATATTCATATTCAATCCCAGATACTTATTTTTTATTTTTTTTAGGTTTTTAGCCAATGGAATTTCTAAAATGAGTGGTACAAAATGAATTAAGTAGTAAAGTATTTTAAAACTTCAGATAAGTAAAAAAAATAATTACCGGTACTTAAGCAAATAAAGTAATTGATTACTTTAGGTAACTTTAGTTCTTAATCTAAAGTAACTGACAACTTTAGTTTTAAGATACTTAATTACTTTTTTTCATTTCATGTCAGCCATTTTTAGATTTTTTTTTTAGCTGTTTTTACCATTTTGCAGGCATTTTTCATTAAAGTTTTATACATGTATAAAAAGTAAAAATATGTCTTTGGCATTCAATGTGTGAAATATGGAAGTCTTGGTTATGATTTCAAACAAGGGGAAGGTTTCAAATTAGGGTTTTAAACCAAAATTAGTGGTTGAAGCCCAGGTTCAGATTTCAAATGAGTTTCAAGACAAAGGCATTTTTATAATAAAGTGTTTCAGATTAGGGTTAGACGAGGCCTAAACCCTGATGAGAATATTAACACAAAGAATATTAACACAAACGTTTTCATTTTCCATTTTGTTGGCATATGTTAATGTGCGCTGGCTTCCCTGCGCCTCACAATGGCTGCAGGCCTTCTCCCATGTACCAACTTCAAAGTGGACAGGCCAGCAAAAGGTCATCACTGAGGCCACGCCCCCGGCGTCATTCTTGCTAAAGTTCAAATATGTACCAAAGTCTCGGCATGAGTGACAATTGAATGATTGCCTGGTAACAGCTTGGAAAAAAAAATCTACAGTGGATTGATCAAACCTATTTCATCCAATAATTTGATCATTACATTATTTTACATTAAAGAATTGAAAGAAGACAACAGGGAGCTGAAATTTCACCCACATTAAAAATATGTACACATTTGTTGTTTTTACATTTATGGTCCCTATCCACCGGTCCGTGGATCAATTGGTATTTTGGAACTGATTTAGTTTCACAGTTCATTCATTTGTTTTTTGGCGCCGCCTCTGGCTGCTGTTGATATTACATTTTGTTGTGAGATGGATGGTGTGGCTTTGAGAGCAGTCAAGTCTTCTTTGGAAGAACGTTGTCATTTACGACATGCCCAAAATTTGTGTGTTTGTTGACCCAACAACTGTGACTTGTTGAAACAAGCTAGCTAATGTTAGTTCTAATCTTTAGCATGTTACATTGTGCTGATTTGTATGCGTTTAGCTTCCTAGCATTTTAGTTTGTGCCAGATATTTCCCTTCTTTATTCCCATATTAAAAAAAAAAAAAAAAAGGATTTGATAGGACTCCAATCATCACACATACAGTACAAAGTACTAAAGTTATCTTCACATCTGCTTTAATTAGCTAAATAAATTCCTGAGTGTTTCCCCGTCAGGCGCGCGTCCGCCGCCCTTTACTGTAGCGAGGAGACCCCGAGAGTCAAGTCTGTAATTGAGACACATTAACACGTAACACCTAACAGACCGGCTCAATTACCACAATGGCTAATAAAATTATATTAGAGCGGGAGGAAATGGTGGCGATGCTTCATTACGGGAACCACCAGCTGCGCTTCTCCTCCCTTTTTGTTTTTTTTTTCTTCTTCTCCTTTCCGCTAACCATCAGCTTTAAATAAAGTTCAATAAAGCTGCCGGTGTCAGCACAGGGTACGTTTGCTATCATCTCAAATAAAATAAGTCAATGAAGAAGGGAAAAAAGTAGTTTAAAGTTGTATTGTTGACCAATTTTATTATATGATATGTTATACTGAGAAATAAATGTCACGATATTAAAGGTTACTAGACTTCGTCATTTATGGCTGTATTTTTTTCATATTTTATCTGATTTGTTTGTCAAGATTCGTCAACACATGCATGATTGGTATATTAGGCACTCCATAAATATTAATATATTTTTTTCAGATTTGCTGTCAACTGAAATTGACACCATATACGCTCAGGACTCGGTTTCTGTATTTGGTCACGTGGTGTTCCCAAGGTTTGGTGTGATTGGTCATTTCCAAACTGTGACCAATGGTCAAATAAGTTTAGGATTGCCTTTGAAATTGTATTAATTTAAGGAAACTAAAATAATATAGTTGATGATATATCATATATATACACAGTATATGATATATCATATGCCATGATATATCATACATATACACACACATACATACATACACATTATTTATATTTGTAGATTTTAAAAGATTTGTACATTTCAAAGTGAATCCGTAGGCTCACACTCATTGACCTCGAAGGGAAAGTCATTTAGTTAGATTACAGCGCCCCTTGCTGCTGAACTAAGTGAAGTACGTGCACCTAATGTCATTTTCTGAGACGTCAGTGGAATGTGCATGATGCGGATTGCGTCAACATTCTAGAGTTTAAACCTTTATTTACATTATCTTCCCCTTACACAAACAATAAAGTCAGAATTTTCTTTATTATTTTACTATTTTACTTTACAGCACTACTGCATTCTCAGTACTCATTTTAACAGATTTCTGACTTTTCTTTGTTACGTATTTAAAATAAAAGATCTCACTGTAAAAATCGGAATTTTTCAAATGTCAGAGTACTGATAATAAAGTCAGAATTCTTACTTTTCTCTTGCCAACTTTTTTTTTTTGCCTTCACTGTCCCTAGTCCTCTTTTTTTGTCCACATCTGAATAACTTTGTCCCTATTTTCGTCATACTCATTAACCTTTTGATGTGTCAATACGTCACAATTGACCATTTCTTCACTTTCTACTTCCTGTAGTTGTCTTTTGTCCAAAAACTGCTACATTTCCATTTCCTGGTAGTGTCCCTAGACATTTGTCCCAATCTGAATAACACTGTCCATGCTTTGTCACATTCTTACTAAGTGGTGATGTCTCAATACCTTCCTTCACATTCCTCATTGTCTTCACTTTCTACTTCTTGTAGAACATTTTTTGTCCAGTATCTCCCCTTTATAATGCGCTAGTATCCCAGCCATTCCGTCCAAATGCTACATATGCACGTCCTTGTAGTCTCCAAAGACATTTTTCTGCATCTGAAAAACTTTGTCCCCGCTTTCTTTACATTCTTACGACCAGGTAGTCTCAACACTTTCCTTCACAATCCACAGTTTTTTCCACTTTCTACTTCCTGGAGATGTCTTTTGTCCAATTCCCTCAATAATGTCACTTTTCATGATGTGCTGGTGTCCAAATCATTCTGTCCAAATGCTACGTTTCCACTTTCTGGTAGAGTCCCAACAAATTTGTCCACATCTCACTCATGTCTTCACTTTCCACTCCACATACTGTATGTGTCCCAATACTTTTCTCCAAGATTCACTTCCTGTAGGTGTCCCAAACTCTACATACTCTTCAAATTTGGACTCAAGGGTCGGCATGGCGGTCCTTTGGTCAAGAGGGTTCATTCATTTTGAAGCTGAACGAATATGACGGGCCCCAGCTCCCTCCCTCAAGAAGAAAGTTCTAACTCGAAAGACAAATTAAGTTCCGTCTGGAGTCCTCTGCCAGCTGGCATCTTGCGCCAGGCATGAGGAAAAATCGTACTTTTCTCTCATTTTCTCGGCCGCTCGCACATCCTGTTCCACTCGGCTCCTTGTTGACTTCCAGTGTCCGTCACTTCATGTGGTCGCCGTTGATTATTGAAGGCTTTAAATTAGAACGCGCAGTCCTCGGCGAAGTGTTATTAAAGGCTCGTTTTGTTTTCTGCTGGCCTGAAATGGATTTCGACAGCACTTTGTTTACGTCTGGAGAGTACAGCGGGAGCCAGTGGCTAGGACCAGGATTTGCTTTGTGATCACTGATCTCCAGGCGCAGAGTCACACAGAAACGCGTTACGTCTTCACCCAGTATCAATTAGCCCCATTGAAATGAATTATAAATTACTTGAATCACTTGCAGCCACAAAAACATTTTTTTGAAAGCTCAAGAAAGACTGATCGGTATTGAATCAGACCTGAAGACATAATGTCAAAGAATCAAGCCAGTTTTACAAATTCTAAGCCAGTGGTTCTAAAAAGTTAGTACAAGTGCCGCTGAAGACACGTTAGAAGGTTTGGGGGGGGATTTAAAAGTTTCTGAAAGTATCAGTAGATGAAATTTAAAACCATGGTGGGTACTGTGCATTCTTTTTCAAATTAAAAGTGAATTAATTGGAACATGAAGGAACTCATTTAAAACTTGTCTTGCGGTCGGCCCTTTGGAAAATGTTTTTTTTTTGCCCTTATTTTGTTAAGTTTCTATGAATGGTTATTGTCATTAATAATTTTTTTTCAGTAGACAAACCAAACATAAAACAGATGATTTCAGAAGACAAAAAAACTTGACTTAAAAGACCAAGTCAACCAAGTCGGGTTGGCCCACTCTAAATATAGATCCATAAAAAATATCAATTTCAGAGTTCCGCCAGACAAAATGCAGATGTACACAGTATTGCAACTGTGGCAAGGGAGACACCCCCCCCCCCCCCCCCGCCCCGAAAAAAAATTGGGGGTTATCACAAGTTTGTGATTGTTTTCAATTCAAAAAAGGGACACAATTAAAGTCACATTCAATTACTGTGGTAGAAAAGGAATTCTATCGAAGTACTGTCCTGTACTTACTGATTCAGCGGACTTTCATGAAAGACAAAGAAACATTCTTACCAGTCGGGCTATATTATCGGAGAATTGAACGTGTTACTACAAAACAATCTACAGTGGCTCGGATTTAGGTTTTCACATTTAAAACAGGAGGGGGCAATCAGATGCAAAATTTCCAAGTCTGCTCATGAAAAAGAACAGGAAGTTACTGACCTCAGTAGTTGACAGGCAGCTCCACTTTCAAATTTACTCACGGAAAATTGTTGAAGCAGCATCTATAAGTAAACAAAAACCTTCATTTATTATATAAAAAAAAGTGTCATTAAATAAAACAACATTAAGATTTTTTTCATTACGTGTGCGCATGTCTTGTAAAATCTATCTAAGATAACAAAGGTTAAACTGAGCATGTTGGAAAATGCAAAGCTTGATATTTCCCATGTTTCCCCTAGAGGGCGGTAAGTGACCGAAGAAGACATGGTTTCTTCTAGTTTTTACCTATTAAAGTGCAGTCACTGTTTTGCATTCCTTGAGGCTGCACAAAGACTTGCTATGAAGTTTGAATCTGTTTTTGCCTTGAAAGAAAACAAAATAAAAACGTGTGGTCATTTGAGATCAAAAACCTCGTTCGAAAACTGACTCATGCGGCCTAAACTTTGAGGTGGCTAATTCTTTTTTGTCTTTTTTTTGCAGACCGGCACTTCTCGTCATCACACAAGAACGTCTTTGATTAGCCACACTTCTACACACCCTTGTCCAACAACAAAATCACCATGCAGGTAATTGTTTCCAGCTTTGTTTTTCAATAGAACATTTTTTTTAATGTCAAAGATGAATAAATGTGCTGAAATTTTGCCATTTCGGGCCACAGGTGCAGGAATTAAAACGACACCTGTCCCGGCAACATGGCGGCGCTTGCTCAGGTGACAGCAGGTGAATTGGTGTTAATCACCTCGTTTTCAAAGCATTCATTATTCTTTTTAGCACTTTGGCAGCATTTACTGCACCCTACAGCCTGCAATTAAAGCCAACTCGACTGTCCGTCAAAGGACAAGGCAGGTTTGGACTAGCGGGGATTTGCTTACACTAAATCCCTTTCAAGGGACGAGCATTTACACCGTATAATTATTGTGTCATTTCACATCACCGCGGATAGATGAAATATGGCTGACAGGAAAAAAAAGTGCATTGAGTGGACTTAACGCGCATCTTTGGAATATGAATGGAAGCCGGAGAATCAAACCCGGAGATCATACAGTCCACATATGAACACAAAACCTCAGAAATGTCAAGCACATGCTCTAACCACTCAAAACATCAAATTTTTTGACATGAAACGAGAATACATATTGAGTCATCTGATCAGCAAGTATATGTCTCAAAGCGCAGTACTAGTAGCGCTAGTGGTATGCTACAGCCACATACGGAAAAGTCAATGGTAAAATTCGGCCTCAGATTTTTATTTTTTAAAATCAACTACGGATTAACTTACAACAAATATCTGGACACAGGACTTGGGACGGACGGAAATGGAGCCAACAAGAACAGAAGACAACCACAATAATCCGACAAAAAAACGAACAGTGAACTGATTAAAGCCAAACTTACGAGACAACGATAAACACCTGGACGAGACACAAGTAGAACAACGAGCTGATTGGCTGACACAAGGGAACAGATGGACGAGGACAGGTGGAACCAATCAAACTAACAAGACACTGATAGAAGCGCACCAGACAACAATGCCTAACATCAATGGAAAATAAAAAGTAACTCAAACACAGAACATGAAACTGTTTGGACTAACGCAACGTACTGCAGTAATTCCGGGCCAAACTGGGCCGAAATTAATGGAGGGTTGTGTTGGCAGATGTAATTTGTCAAATTGTGTTCTAGTTTATTCTGTTTTATGTTTTAACTATTTTACATTTTAAACTTTCCACATTTAAATATATGGATATACATAATGATGTCTCACCTTTGGGAAATTGGCAATTTAATTTCTTCTGAATAGGTGTTTTCTTGTCTCTTTTTTTCATTATCGACATTTCTAACCAGGAAGTGAAGCCGTGCCTCTCACCACGCGGCTTCAGCGCCCCCTTCATGACGTCTTTCAAAAGGCAAGTATTGTACAAATGTTGATTTTCTGTCGTTTGCTCCCAAACACATTTTCCCTATTTCGACGTTTTGTATGGTAAAATTTTGGAACTAATCAATGAATTGTTGTTGTTTGGTATGTGGAGTTAGCAAAAATTCTCCTCCCCAACACCAGAATGAAAACAAAAGTAAAAAAAAAAAAAAAAAAAAATCGTAATAATGATAATAAAACAATGTGAATGTCTCTTCACATAAGATGGGCGGTTTGTGGGCGGTGTAGAGGCGGTACGAGGACCTTTCTCAAAACGAGTCTGTTAATTTCTGTTTTTCTCAGGCTGGGAGCACAGAATTAGTAAGGAATTCTTATAAATGCATCAATGACGGAAAATATCACTTTAGGGGTGTTTAAGGGCGGTAAATTAGCATTGTAACATGATTAAAAGCTCAGTGTATTTTTTATTTTATTTGCCATTTAATTACTGGAGGAAGTCAACATACTATATTTTCAGAAACATTAATCAGAATTTGCTTTCAGAGTTAGTAAATCATTAAGGGCCACTTTGAGTGACGGGAAATATGTCACGAAATTGTCCGAAATGGGTAGACAATGTAATCTGGTGGAAAAAACAACAACAACATACTGTAAATCTCCTTCCTTATTTATTCAGAAGTCAGTCACAGCTCCTCCAGGATGAATGTGTTGTTGAAAGCGAGACAGTAAATGCATCGTGACAGCCAGTTTTTAAGGCATCCGAAGTTCACCATGTTTATTTTTAGACAAATTTGCCACCGACACTTTTAGCAAGCGCGTTCAACGGCGCAAAAAAAAAAAAACTGGCGGCGATCCAGACGCACGGCGCTCGTGACAGCTCATTGGTCCCAGCCGCCACCGCCGAAATTTGATGGACCCCGCGCGTCACGCTCCATTTGCGTGGAGCAGGGTTCCCATTTTGCGTCCGCTTACAGTGGCGAGAGGGCAGCTGGCAAGCCCGCTCGGGGGCCCTCGCCAACCGCAGGTCCGGCCCGGCCCAAAAAGCTACAGCTAGTCATTATATAGTTTGGCCGCCGCTGTCGCCATGCCAACAGGCCTCAGGACACACTACGCTTGTGTAAATGTCAGCAGGGCGTTGAAACACTGCACTTATGACATTATGAAAGGCTTCTGGCCTTTAGACCCAACATTACGTTGAAATCACAAGGATTGAAAATATGGATCCGTCAGGCTGAGAGGGACAAACACAAACATTTGAAAGTTGGAAACGACTTTATAGTTTTGAGCGAACCTCTGATTTGTTTGAATTTTGGAACCTTTTCCCTTGTAAAGTCACGGGAATAGAAATAATTAGTTCCTGGGTCAAACTGGCACCGCCTACAACACGGAACAAAAACAAATAGTTAACCTCTGCTTTTTGACGTCGGCGGGAAAATATAGGGACGTTGTTGTATAGCAGACTCGAAAAAGTATACCATATTTTTCAGATTTTGGAAACGCCAACAAAAATTTAACTGAAAATTTATTTTTGGTCATGGATAAGCCGCAGTGGACTATAAGCCGCAGGTTGTAACATCAGATATTTTTTTTTCACAAAAAGATGGTATTCAGAGGTGTTTTCAATTTTTTAAATTTATATTTATTTATATATATTTCCTACATTACACCAACACACTCAGATTGTTAGAATACTGCACCAACACAGCAGTAACATGCCTGGTGCGTTTATTAGTGGAGAGTGCTTCCGATGCCGAGTAAAATAGCAGTTGAAACTCTATATCAATAGTTCGATAGTGTCTTCTGATGTCTTCCTTTGTTTACTGGGAGATTGCCCTCTGGTGGCCGTAAAATAAATTGCGGATAAACCACAGAGCTCAAACCGTGTGAAAAAAATAGCGGCTTATAGACCAAAATTAATGGTAATGGTTTTTAGGAGTTATCGGCCTGTTTTAAACTTGGGGTGCTTGTCGTAGATAACAAACAAGTTGTTGTGATGAGAGGGGACTCCTCCGATAAAGCACCCGCCTGCTCTATGTCCCGCTGGGGCTCTCTCGCTTTGTTTACATACCCGACTGATGGATGGCGAGAAGAAGAAGGTGTGGAGGAACATTAGCGTCCCAAAAAAGGATGTCATGCTTCATTTTCTGCCAGCGTACGAATGCCAGGTTTAATCCACAGGAAGTCCAAGAGACGTACACGCTGCTAAATCATCGACAAGTTTATCTAACGCCACACCTGAAATTTACTCAGCGCTCTGGTCATTGCGTGGCACAATACATTTCATTTATAAAGTTATAAGGATATAAATATGACACGTTTTCACAAAATCGGGCTTATGTCTCCGGAAATGAAAACTGAGATATTGACAAATTTGAATGATATCTTTTTGAAATAATGCATAATACATGGAGTATTGGAAAAGGTCTTGGAAAAGGAAATCTCTAGCGGGTAAAATATTTGGCATTTTCGCTCACCTTTCAAGGCCAACAGAATATTGTATGCTATGCCAATGTAAATATGGGTGCTGCCATTTGAAAGATTGACTTTCATTCTTCAGTTAGACTTGCATGTAGGTAATAGCTGTGTTGCAAGTGTGGAAACACTGCCATCCAATGGTCACAGTTATCACTACAGTGCTCAATTGTCTTATATTAGGTAAGCATTAGTCAACGGTGTCAGCTCCTCTCCATAAAAATACGTCGAATTTTGATTATTGTGAGTACAATTTTAAAAGACGAGAATCCTCGTCCTTGGCACTGAATGAGTTAAAATCGCTTGGGGGTGTGTAAGGCTTTTAACGTGCTGAAATACAATCTATAATCCAATATGGCCGCATCCGACTGTCACTTTGCTGACAGCCACGCATTCGCCTGTAATTGAATTACTCCGTATAGCTGACAAACAAGCACACACACACACACACTGCGTGCGCAGACGAGTGTATGCCCTGCGTGCGTTTGTGTTAGCTTCTATTTGCATGCGTGTGTATGTGCCCGCCCACATTTTTTTTTTAATTTACTCATATTAGCAGCCAGCAAAAGAGCGGGAAGGCTGACGAAGCAGCCCCAGCCGCCGCCGCCCGCTCGACACCCAATACGCAGGAAATGCGAACAGCTGCCACCCGCTCAAGAGATGCTTTCACCGCCTAGGGGAGGGAGGGGGAGGAAGAGGAGTTATAGTAAGCGGTGTAAAGGGGGGCGTTCTTCCTGCCCGGTAACATCAGCTTGCTCATACGTTGCCAGCACCTTACACACACAACCAATATGGCCTGCAAATCACATTTGAGAGTTCCCCAAAATTTCTCATTTTACCCCTTTGCTTATAGGCAATGCCACTGAGGATAACATTACTCACATTTCTACTTTTGTGCTCATTGGGTGGTCCAACTGATTTGGCCTGCAGCAAAACTGACGTCAAGCTTGGGGATTTTCTCACTTGAGCGTAAAATTGCAATGAAAAACTTCATATGCCACGGTTATTATAAATGAACTTTGCATAACATTTAAATGTTGGTCTAAGTCATAGGTGTGGAACTCCAGTCCTGGAGGGCCGGCATCCTGCATGTTTTCCGGTTTTCTTTCCCCAACACACCTGATTCAAATGATTAGCTCATTAGCAAGCTCTGCAGGAGCTTCCAAACGATCCCAATCATTTGAATCAGGTGTTTTGGAGGGAAAAGGTTTTGAAAACGTGTAGGATACCGGCCCTCGAGGACTGGAGTTCGACACCTGTGGTCTAAGTGGTGTTGCTTTCAAAGACTGTCTAAAACGAGTTTTCTTTACAAACCAATTGAACGCCACAATAAAATATCATCTGAACATACGAGTGAAATCATTCTATAAGCGGCTAGCACCTGCTATTCAAGTGTTTTGGTGCTTTAGACCCTTACAAACTTTATTTGTATCGGTCAGCAAAGAAATAATCAACCTAAAGTTTCCTCTTTTGGATCATAGAAGAAATCTGTTATCAAAAGGAAATCATTTAATTGTTCATACATATTTTGTCACAAAAAGGAAAAAAAATCAATATAAAACAATACAGTAATTATACGGCGCCAACTGATGTGTGACCGCTAAATAAACAAGCAACCAATCGGGCAGGATTTGCCGCCAAGTATTGCGATTCATCTATGCCAAGAAAAGCAGTTGTGCGTGCGCTCAATTTGTGTACCTCAGCTGTGTTTGTGTCCAAAAAGTCAACATCGACAATATTTATCATCCTGCCACTGATGTCACAACTGCAGCACATTTCGTGTTTCCTAACATGAAAATAGTTCATAAACCTGCAAATTCAATGGTAAGTCTTTTTAATTGTTATTAAGTTTTTTAAGTTTTAATATTAATATTCTCTAGTAAAAGCATCTCATCAAAGTAAACTTCATTATGTGTTTTGAAAAGAATGAGGAAAAAAGGGAAAGCATTAAACAGAGACACCAGGGAGCTGAAATTTCACCAAGATGATAACAAAATGTCAAAATTCAACATGGCACGACCGATAAAATGCTATGAGACTGATGTGGAAGAAAATGACAAAAATTGTCATATTACTGTCCAAGCGTTAATCAAATAGAATGGACAAAGAGACTGGATTCAAATATGTCAAAATTCGAAATTTGATGTATGTTTCTGACTCTGATGGGGTTTTTTTTTTGTCAGCTTTCAAATCTAAATCATACCAAGAACTGGAAAGTGGAGGTATTCAGATGTCAATGTTTTACTGAAAATTATCTTCCTTGTCTCCATCTTTGAGGTCAGTGTGAAAATTAGACACGGTTCTTTTGCTAGGATTGTTTATGGCAGTGGTTCTAAAATGGGGATCCATTTTCTCCTCGAGGTATGTGAGGACAATTCATGTTACATTTTAACAAGGTTTCTGCCTTTATAAACAAATATAATTTCATGCTTTTTAATGCCGTGACTTGAGTAGTGCATTCTTTTCAAATTAGGAGCAAATTAATTGGATCAATTAGTTGACTAAATGTCATTGTCTTTTGTGACACAATTTCCCAGCAGACGAGCCAGAAACAAAGTAAACTACGTTACATTCTGTTTTCTGGAGTTCTTGCATAAAATACGCCTCAGAGATGTCAGTACGGATGTAGTTGGGGCCTGAGACCTCATCAGCTAATTAGTTTGAATGGCACAAAAACAAATTCAGCGTGAGTGGTCAAGTCTTAAATTCCATGCAGGAATTCCCCGAATGGTTCCGGGCGTGCCCATTATTGGCGTCCCTAGCCACGCTTGTGGTTAAAGTCCAGGAAAGGAAAGATTTGATTTGTTAACTGAACACTTGTCTTCGTTAGCCGAATGTTTGCGTGACCGGCTATTTGTGGTCAATTTATATCTGCTGCTGTGTAGGAGTTTGCGGTTTAGGATTTCCTGTATGTGTGAATGAGTTTTTTTTTTCTTGCACACTTGTGTGTGTGTGCATGTGTGTGGCCTCCGATTTGCTTCCGGATGCAAGCGGCCCACCGGGTTCCTCACACCTAAATAAAACTTCGCCGTCTGGATAACTTGGCGTTCGCCATCTTCTGACTGGAGGAATTTCCAGTTTTGAGATCAGCATCTCTTTTTTTTTTCTGACTTTCAAGTGGAGGATGGCTTCAATGGGCCATAAAAGCAGTCAGCCGGTCGGCAGCAAGTAAAGCAGCCTGCCAGCCCGCTTGTCCTCCCCCAGCTGTTTACATGCTGGTTTCCTGTATCCCACTTAATCAGCGGGATCTGGGTGTCTGCCCGGCCTGGCGCTGGAAAGAGGTGCAGACTAAACTCCTGGACGGATGCAAGAGGAGGGGTGGAAGCACCACCTTACTCGCATTCGCACGTTTGAAGCAACCGACTCTTAGTCCTCCGTCCTTGTGCTCATGTCCACGCTTGAATGGATATACGTTTTATATATACCGTATTTTCCGCACTATAAGGCGCACCTAAAAGCCTTAATTTTTTTGAAAAAGCTGATGGTGCGCCTTATAATCAGGTGCGCCTTATATATGAATCAATATTGAGATTGGGATTCATAGATGGGGAATGAACCGATGAAGTAAGCTTTACTTGTTTCTTTTGCGTGTTTACAGTTGAACGAGGTTGCTCATAGTGACATTGAGCTATTATGCTATTGAGAGTTTAGTGTTGTTATTTGAGTTATTGTTATTACTTTGAGTATTACTATATTGTGATTGAAAAAGTTTTAAAATATGTCATTAATTGAGGGTGCGCCTTATAATCCGGTGCGCCTTATATGTGGAAAAAGTTTTGAAATATGTCATTAATTGAGGGTGTGTCTTATAATCCGGTGCGCCTTATACAGGGAAAAAGTTTTGAAATATGTCATTAAATGAGGGTGCGCCTTATAATCTGATATGTGTATTTTTCAGACTATAAGCCGCGACTTTTTCCTCATGCTTTGAGCCCTGCGGCTTATAGTCCAGTGCGGCTTATCTGTTTTTTTTGTTGTTGTTGTTGTTGTTGTTTTTTGCTAGCCACCAGCAAGCAAATGTGTGTATGTGTTCAACCACAAAGTTGCTCGAGTCATCTTTTCTTTTTGTTATTGCATCACTCACCGGCTCTTTCGTCTTTTGAAAAAGAGTTAGGGAATATGATGTAACACCAGGATTGGCTATTGTGAAAAAGCTTTCTTGTTTAGTCAGAGGGTCGGCATGAGGGCAGATTGAGAGAAGGGCTCATTTAAACACGTCCACAGCCCTTGCAAAGCGAGCGGCCTTAAATATTCGATTCTATTTACCCTTCGGATCGACTTCTATTTGTTTTCAGGCTATTACAAATGCACATTTAGTTATGCTAAAGTCCTACTTCAATGTTGTCTTTGGGCTTCTTTAAAACTTCCTCAAATCACTGATTGATCTCCTGTTGATCCCACCTCTGGATGAGGTGATTCATCTTTTGTACACATATAGAAGAGGATGTTAAGGCATGCATTGACTTGTCCTCATCGTCCTTTTTTTCTTTTGCATTGGGCTGCTTCGCCATTGTGCTTGTCGATAAGCATCTGCCATCATTCCAACGCGTGTTTACTTGGGGCCAAGAGTGTTTGAGGGCGTTTAACGACTGTGTGGAAGCGGGATGCGAACAATCTGAAGCCCCTTTGTCCACGTAAAAATCCTTTGTATCCTCAGATTTACATGATTTGGCCATTGATTGAAATATGCTGAGCTAATCTACTGCATATCATTTGAATATTTTGGAGGAAAAAAAGTAGAACTTTACAGTAATCCCTTGTTTTTCTCGGTTAATGGGGACTACTACAAGACATTGGATCCCGGCGTGGCCATCGACCAATGAGGGCAGGAGATGTAATGTACTTCGGTGTATCAACTCCCGGGAGCCAATTGCGTGTCTTGTAGGAGTGCCCGTCTTCTCACACTGTGTTAGGTAGGCACAAAGAGGAAGGAAGGAAGAACAGGAAAGAGCAGCGCTGCACTGGAGCGTTGTAACGGGAAGGGACAACAGTACAGTTACTGTACGAGGTTTAATAAGTTAAGATTTAAATAAATACGTTTACTGCAGTAGTTCGATGTCCGAGAAATACCCATGGCAAGTTTATGTATAGTTAACTCGTCTATGGCATACTGGGAACCTTCACCGCGCGTCTCCATAATATAGCTTTATTTATTATTATTTTTAAATGAGAAATAAAAAATCCACGATGCACTGGGACAGATTATCAACGGAAAACTGCAAGGAGGTTTTTACGCCTTTTTGCTAACCAAAGATTAATGCAGCACCTCGACAGATGTTCAGTGTCAAGAAATAATTCCAATCTTAAAGTGTGTATTTGACACCCAAATTGTGTGTATGGGTGCCTTTTTGGCTCTGCTGCCATCCTGTTTATCTTTCAGCGTACAAAACCTGTTGCGCGCGGCTAGCTAATTAGCCCGCGTCGCAGTTGCCAGCCATTCGGGCGACAGATGTTTAGGCTGCGCGGCAGCTAATGAACGAGTGCTGGAAGGCGTCCACGCTCGCTATCCTCCCAGGATTCATTACTGCACCTCTCGCGTGCCAGAGGCCAACTGTATCCACATTATCAGCCTGGCGCAGAGATGCCAAAATGAGCCTAAGGGGCTCCTTATTGAGAGTTACAGACACGCTGTGCATTATCCGAAAGCGCTTTTGTTCTTTCATTAGTACAGTAGCTAATTTTGTGTGGCGGTGTGTTTTTGTGTGAAATGCCCCATGGCACGGTCATACATTGCATTGAAAGTCTTCACGGTGCTTCACTTTTTCCACATTTGGTCACGCTACTACCGCGTACCAAATCAGATTAAATAATCTGTTACCTCAATTATACACACAATAGCCCATTATGATTGTGGGGGGGAATCAATTTTTCCGGTTAAAAAAAAAATGTTTAATGAAGCTTTTTTTCACATTGTCATAACAGTGGTATTTTGTGTTGAACAATGTAGAATGAGGCAGTAAAATGTTGAAAAGTGGAAAAAGTCAAGTGCTGTGAATATTTTCTGAATTCAATGCGGGTGTCTCCAGACTTACTTCTAGGCAAAACACATACAAATCTAAATTTGACTCAAATTTAACTCAAATGCAGAAAATTCCCTTTTACAGATTTTTTTTTTTTTTTTTTTTTTTTTTTAGAAAATGCTCATGAATAAATTTGGCCAATTACTCCTTATTTTTTAACATTTAAAGCAAACAAAATATGTGCAAAAATATACATCAACGCCTTGTATAAAATGTATGCAGTTTTTGAAATAATTTCATCGCTGCCAAAGTCATCATTTTTGGCCTCAATGATTACTCGTAAAACACGTAATTTGATTTCAGGGGTATGTGATATTTTAACAGGTTTTCTACAGGTATTAGCTAATCTAATGAAATGTCTTTTAATGCTGTTACATCGTTTCGTTTTCAAATTAAGAGCACATTTATTGGGAAATAAACCTCTTTCAAAATGTCACTAATGACAAAATTATTCAGCAGAGGAGCCAGACATAAAACGTTTGATGTGACATGATTAAATTAAACTTGTAGCTGTCAATCTCAGTGAATGTTTTAATGAGCAAAAGCGATGTCTTTTTCTTTTTTACCGATATCCAAATAATGTTGCTCAATTTGAGCAACACGCTCGCACAAATCAATTTCAAGCGAATACACTGACTGTCTCCTAATTGCTCGTTAATTTCGGTGGCCATTTGTGAAAGAATTTTTCAATGTGCTTTTGCCTTCAAATTCAGTGTAAAATGAAAGGCGTGTGTAAGACTTCCCGCATGCATCATATTTCACGGCTACTTTCTTTTCATTGCAAATTTTTCCGCGCAAAGTCCCTGTCTCACAGCCGCTCTTCTTTAGCCAGCTCATTAGCGCCGCTTATTATCGCTCAGGCTCAGCCAGGCCACAAAAGCAGCGCTAGCCCTTTTCGCACTCCGGACAGCTTCAATAAGTGTCAAAGCCCCCCGAGAGAGCTGCATGTATGCTAATCACCCCAGAGAATATGGCCAATTGATGCTAATTGGTTTGCTTCCAATGGCGGAGTAGATGGGGGGTACGACGGCGCGGAGGCTAATCCGACACACAATGATGCATGTGGGACAGTAACAAGGAAAAAGCTTCTCTTCACTGAAGGGTCTCGGGCTGAATAAGTGGGGGAGGGGGTGTACTAAAGGGGTCCGCACAATGGACGCGCAGCACTCCTGCTCTTGTGCGGCTCATGAATGATTTTATGGCACAAAGCTGGAAGAGTTTCAGTGTGTCGGAGGACAAAGCCATTAACTCCCTGGTTTGTCCAACCGACAGCTGCTCCTCTGTTAGCTTTAGCTAACTTAGCGTTTGACCCATGACGCGCCACATAAACGCCACACCGCTAATCGCGTTCCGCTTGAACGGGCTGCCGCAGAAGTCAAATTTTTCTAACTTTAGCGTCGCCGCTATATTGTGTCGAAAGTCAAGCAAATCATTTGTAATCGGTGAATTCAGGCCCGTATAGTCTTGGAAAAATTTAAATTTTGCTTATGTTACGCCTTGACGCAAAGGAGGCACGACGCATTAATATCAGTTCATTCTGGAACGACCACTCGCCTGCTTGAACAGAATGCTGTAAAAGTACAAATGAACATCAATGGTTTGGTACACTTTTATTTGGAAGTAGATCTCGGCACATTTTTGCGGCACAATGATTGATTTGACTAATCACCAACCTCAACAACACTATGTTTTCCTGAAACCCGTTCAATTGCTCATTAAATGTGGTTAAATTGTTTTATATGGTGCCCGCTTGTGAATAGTGGTGGCTCTCATGTTAGCGTCCAGCACTGCTCACAGCAGTGAGCAGCATTGATGCTAGCTGCTCCATATAGGCTGGTGAGAACTCAACTGACTCAACTGACACAAGGGCTGTTCCCACTGATCGCTCTTCAACAAACAGCTTCAAATATTCCAACTAGATGAAACCGCGACTGCAGTTTTGACCTCGTTTTAGAAACCAAATGTGGAGATTTTTGTATGAAAAAATGTCTACTGCTACCCACAGTTTAAATAATACAAAAATGGTGATTAAAAAATGAATCAATCGCTTGCACACATTGCTTGAAGTAAAATAATTTGTCTGCCTAATCAGTCCTTATCCAAGTACAGTCACGGCATAGACACACGACGTGTCATTAATTATGGTGTCCTTGTTACTATTCTTGTATGGTAAACAATCAATCAAACGTTGTCCAATAATTTGATTTTTGTTCTTTCCTGTGGGAAAAAAATGAGCACAATGCATTTTTGCCTCTCAATCTTAGTGCAAGATATTCCACTAAGTGCGCTGTTTCCGTAGCAACATCTCCCGCCATCCTGATCCGGCCTTGAAAGGTGCTCGACACAAAAAGTCGGCGGCTACCAGAGTGAAGCATTTAAGAACATTTCCTCCACTCTTGTGTCCGTGCAGTTTCCAGCAAAGCCCACAAAGCCTTCATTCATGGCCACCGCAAAAGTTGATCCCCAGAGTTTGTCGCGGAGTACTCGCGCTCTTTTGGGCTGCTCCGGTTTCCTGCTTCCATTTGAGGCCCGTCCGTGTATTGGCTTTCAGCCGCTGAGGCGCAGGTGCCCCCCCGGGTTCGGTTTCAGGCCTTTTTTTTTTTTTTAAATGCACACCACTTGCCATCTGCTTGATCTGGCCATGTATGCGGCGCTGATAGTTGTCAGCAGAAAGAAGGTCTCCTCCGCTTTCAGCTGCTTTGTGTAAAAGCAGACAGAAGAGGGAAATATTCCCTGGCGAATTTGTTTCTGCTGTGGGAGACACGTTTGTACAAAGTGTCCAAGAAAAACGGAGAGAAGAACATTTCTTCACACTTGAGTTTAAAACTATGAATGCCTACATATGAGGGGAACAACATTATGGCCACAAAATAGATGTAATATGCGCATTAACTAACTCTAAAGTAACATGCGTGCACAAAATACTCATTTGTGGCTACAACATACATACAATTGAATTTAGTGGCTGCTAAATTGTTATTCCAGAATTGGAATTGAGGTGGAAAACCAGAAGCAGAATCGTAATTGCAAGTAGAATTAAAGTTCTATGAAACTCAAATTCATGATGCAAAATTAAACAATTTTATCCTTTTTCTGTTTTTTTTTATTCAATGAAATATACCGTTTTTGTATCGTTGTTTCAATTATTTAAATTTCTATGCTTATTGGTAGTATTGATCTTTCTGGCGAGAGGAGCGTGAATTTGGCCGCTTTTGTTGCACTTGTGCGCTCAAGTCGCTGACCGTCGCAAGCGTGGGTCAGCCTGCCCACTGCCGACGCGTGCAAATGTTTGGAGTAGATGTGCGAAAGTTGCATACAGCTCCCACCCGGTCACTCGCTCACTTGTCAATGTGGCAGACGCCTGCCAGGAAAACACGCCGTGGGAAAACAGCTCCGCTAGCTCACGCAACAGCAAAAAAAAAGAAAAAAAAATGTTAGCATAAATTCCATGAGCGTCTTCTCAGGCACTCGGCAGACAACCAAAACGTGCATGCAGTCCTCGGAGGAACAGGGTGCAAACAAGGGTTAGGAGCAACCCCCCCCCCCCCCCTCAAAGTAGGGTTTGCTCCCTGATGGACACCGTACTTTTGTACGTCTGTAAATAAAGTGTCTGAACTGGTATATGATAAAATCTTGCCTACTTTCTCACACTTGTACAGTGACTGTAGTTGGTCATCTGTCCTTTTTGGGCCACAAACTGTATTTTTTTTCACAACACACAACATACAGTGCGCCAGAGCATGGCTAGCGGCTGCTAACTCTCCCCTCCCCCACACTGAACCCATTACCCGCAAATGTAAGGTTTTTGCAAAGGACGGACTTGGCTTGCGTTGTCCATTGCTGTTCCCGTCCCCTCCTCTCTCTGGGGGAGCGGCTTTTTTCCGGGTGTACCTAATGAATCGACCAGTGTGTATTGTTCCCAGCGGATGCTTTTCAGGACTTAACGCCGCATTTATGTTTCTTTTTCCGCTGCACCTCAAGTATGTGCCGCTGCACTCTGGCTTGCCCAGGTCCACTTAGGCGCGCTTTCGCAAACACATTCAATCAGCCGTAGGAAATGTTTTGTCTGGCTTCCATTAGGCGGCCCGCACCACTGCTCTTCACAGACCACACGTCTTTCACTCTCGTGTTCCAACAAGGGGCTAAAAATTTCGGAACATACCCTCGCAGCTAACCCTCATGCTCGTTATCAACATATCATTTTGGTAGACAGAATTAGAGAGGTGTAATAGGGTAAAATGAAAACAAGTAATCGGTCCAGCAAACTACACACAGGAAGGACAGAGCCAGCTGTTTTCAAACTCCGGTCCGCTAACTGTGAGGCGGACGTGCTAACCAGTTTGCATTCAAATTAAAGTTACATTTGAAAAATGTAGAAATTGCCGGTACGCAAAAAATTTCATGTTGAAGTAAAGCACAAATGTAATCAATTACATTGGGTATTTACGTACTAAATAAATAAATAATTTTAGTACGTAATTATAAAAATGTAACAATTACTTTAGTGCAGGGGTGTCAACTCATTTTTATCGTGGGCGAATTTGTGAATTCCAATCGATTTTAGGTGTTTTAGTCACACACTTACTTCGTTCTGAAGTCAGAATAAGGCGAAAACTGGATAAGAAAATCCTTTTTTTTCCCCAATATTTTTTCAAAGTTAGACAACTTGCAAGTTTGTTATTTTAGTCAGAAACTTGACGTCAAACCAGCGTTTTGCGGGCCACATAAAATGAGGTGACGGGCCAGATTTGGTCCCAAGGCCTTGAGTTTGACACCAGAACTTTAGTACTTCATTTTACAAATTAATCAAATACTTTAGGAGTAATTACTTCAAGTAATTGATTGTTAGGTACTGATTACTGTCGGTAGTGAGTAATTGGTTACTTGAGGTGCTAAAGTACTAAAGTAATTGATTGTGTTACCAAAGTAATTGATTACTTTAGCTCTTTATCAGCTAAGACAACCCATTACTTTAGGACTTGAGTTTTTTAGGCCTTTTTTAGACCATCCTTTAGTTTAACACTTGAAAATTTTTGAGTAATTGGGATTGAATGTCTTGGAAATATGACATTGGGATTGAATGAGTTCATTGGAAAAGAAGAAAATATATTTTGTAAAAGCATTAAATTATATTTGCCAGTACCAGTAGAAACCTTGTTAAAATCCCACATACACCCTGAAGTGACTTCACATGCGCCCCAGGGGTACTCATACCTCTGTTGGAGAACCTCTGAGCCAAATATAAAAAAAGACCCAAAAAGAGTCCTCGGAACACATTTTCATTTTAGTCTGAAGCGGTCACTTGGCGTCCAAGTCTTATTTTGACACCCGCTCGAAAGGAATCCAGTTTTTGATGGACAGCTTGGCCCGGATGAGATTTGCTTAAACAATTTGTAAGGAGGCCGCAGAACTTAGGGGTCAATTGTTCTGGTCGGAAGCTGTCGCAGGCCGTCAGTGTTTTATTACCCGCGCATACTTGTCATTCTCACGCGGCCGGGCCATAACTCGATTCTTGGTGGCGCTCCAATACGGAGGAACGGGAGGCACCTCATGTATTCACTTAGAGCTATCAAAGCTCCATTCATTCCACAGCCACCATAGTGCCCGATTCATTTTCAGCCCATAATGGAGAACCTGTTGTGGTTTTGCTGCAAAAGACCCCCCTCCCCCTCAAAAAAAAAAAAAAAAAAAACACATGCTGACAAAGCATTAGAATGCAGAGCAAAAAAAAAGGCAGCTTATTTATGTTGGATGTGCAAAGAGGACATTTATTGCTACTTGTACATGAACTGTTTTTGTAATTTCACATCCTGTCAGACATTTTCTGACATTTACTGGAAGTGAGAGGCAATATTGCGTTTTCTGCTTCATTTCAATATTGGGATGACCTCCAAAAGCTCCCTATAATGGCCTGGCAGTGTTTTATATATGCAATATGGAAATGAGCAAGCTACTCCATCGGTGCACATGGAAATAGGTTCGCTTTATTGCTGGGGGAAAAAAAAAGAGGACATCTCCATGATTTTCATGGTTTAGGAAAAAAAAGAAAACATTTACCGTAAATTGGCAAGATAAGCCACTTTTAACGATTAACCCTCATGCAGTATTTTGTCCATTTTGGTTCATTTACGTCATAGATGTCAAACTCCTAGTCCTCGAGGGCTGGTATCCTGCAGATTTTCCGGTTTTCTCTCCTCAACACACCTGATTCAAATGATTAGCTCATTAGTAAGCTCTGGGGGAGCTTGAAAATGATCCTAATCAGGTGTGTTTAGGAGAGAAAATTGGAAAACCTGCAGGATACCAGCCCTCGAGGACTGGAGTTTGACATCTGTGATTTACATCCACGTTATTGTTGCAGTATTTTAGCTCAGGGATGGCACACTCCTGGTGGTGTGATAAGTGGTCATGCCATGTTGAACTTTGACATATTGTCATCATCTGGGTGAAATTTCAGCTCCCGAATGTCATCTTTCAATGCTTATCCTTGTGGTGAAAACCTTTGATGGAACGGTTAATTATTAATGAAGGGATTATGGTTTTAAATTTGGATTGGTTTCCAAAAGGTTTCTCATTGGATTCTGCTATCAAATGTGAAATTTGAGCTTGGCTTAGAGTTTGAAATCAAGATAGAGTTAAGTTAGAATTTCAAGCCCTGGTTTGACTCTCACAGCATGTTTTCAAGTCTTACATTTCAGATCGAGGTTTGAAGCCAAACTTTAATTTTCCAAATTCTTTCTTTAGGTCAGCATATCAAACACTTGTGTATTAAATTCGAGTTTTAAACCTCGATAACGTTTCCAAGTGTGAGGGTGAGTTTCAGGGTCGACTGTCGGCTTTTTGAGGAGATCCTGCCAGATTTTCGTTCTCCAAGTCGGGCAAAGCGAAAGTTGATATTTGGCCGTGCGGTTCAGGTGTCTCGTTTCACTTTGATTGTCCGTCCGACCGATTCTGCTCCACGTGGTGGTCCGTTCGGATGAACAGAAACTGTAACAGTCCTCCTGGACCTCACACAGGCACAGTCGCCACCTAATTGGAAGCGCATTACGGCAAAAGTAAAGCTAATATCCACGTGGCAGCGGTCCACCAAACTGGATTCGTTTCTTTTTCCACACTCCCTTTGAAGGACGCAGACTGACGGTTCGTCTGCTCCCGCGAATAAAGACGGAGCAAAAACAAACATCCTGAAGACAGATGGATCTCGACGTCCTCGATGGGCAACGATCACCCGCGCAGAAGTAGCATAAAAATCAGAATGCGAGCTTTGGGGAGGGTATTTAAAATTGCTAATATAGCAACCATAAGATTTTGATGGAAGCTTTTTAAAGTACCGTATTTTCCGCACTATAAGGCGCACCGGATTATAAGGCGCGCCCTCAATTAATGACATATTTTAAAACTTTTATATATGGTTTCTTATATATGGTTTCAATATTGAGATTGGGATTGGTAGATGGGGAACGAAGTGATAAAGTAAGCTTTACCTGTTTCTTTTGTGTGTTTACTGTTGAACAAGGTTGCTCATATTGACATTGACTTATTATGCTATTGAGAGTTTAGAGTTATTATTTGAGTTATTATTCTTATTACTTTGAGTATTACTATGTTGTGATTGAAAAAGTTTTAAAATATGTCATTAATTCAGGGTGCGCCTTATAATCCGCTGCGCCTTATAGTGCGGAAAATACGGTATATGTAGATATATAATATGATCAGAATAGTGATATTAAAAATATTTTTTATTTTCAGGCCAGCGGAGAAAGATTTCCCTAATTCTAACTGTTGTTTACGGTAGTACATACATTTTTAATAAACACATCCCGGTACTTAATTGGACTTTTTATAAATATTAGGTATGGCCGAGTCCAAGTCAAACGGCAAAGACTCCAAGTCAAGTCCGAGACTCGAGGCCAGACTCCGGTACTACAATCCTGGGTAGCAGAGTTGTAAACACTCGTCGGGGCAATTGATAGCGCGTTTTTCAAAGTGATATTCCGCATTTTTCAAAGTGATATTCCGCTCGTCGGCATGGATAACGCATCGTCCGTCATCGGGCTTCCGGACACAAACCCGGAACAAGTTCATGTAAACAAGGCAATAATGTAATGGGACAAACATCTGGAGCAGGAGCTGAGCAGGAAGTCTGACTGACGGTAATTGATGAGCAGGGGGAAGCGTCGCCGGCTGACCTCCAGTAATCATGATGAATTTGCGCTACGCTCAACAGCTCCCAAATGGCCGCAGGAATAATAAAGGCACTTTTCAGCGCGCCGTGGAATGTGCTAGCGCCGCGCTCCGCTTAGTTCTTTGCCGCTGCACCCGAGAGTGAGACGCTCGTCTTTCCTGGGGGTTTTCCTTCCTTTCCCGTCTCCAGAGGGGAAAACCTTGAAATGTGCTCATCCCATAGCTTATTTCATTGCTGCTACCATTTCGGTTTTTTTTTTTAATGTTGAGAAAATTCATCTTTTTTTCAAGCTAACCAAAAAAAAAAACGTTTTAGGTGAGAGGGTAAGAACATGAAAAATGTGTAAATTAAACAATATATATATATATATATATATATATATATATATATATATATATATATATATATATATAAAATACTTTTAAATATGATTTATAAAATACTAAAAGTCATCAAATAAAAGGTGTAATGGAAAACCACTGCTTATTTGTCCATTCATGGAGCCACAAATTCAAATTCAATTTTGATGTTTCTGTCCTCCAACACACCTGACTCAAATGATCAGCTCGTCAGCGAGCCTGATAACAGGTGTGCTGGAGGACGGAAATATCAAAATAGTCAAGATAGCGTTTTTCGAGGACAGGGTTTGGACATCCCGGCAAAAAGTTGCGTTTTCAGTTTGGGCTATCAGTCACTGTTAATTGTGATGGTTTGCGATGTTTATTTCGATCACTGTAGTTCGCGACGAGAATTTTAAAATCGGTCCAAAAAGCGGGCGGGGCTTGTAAAGAACCAGGAAAAAAGAAATCTTTTAAAAAAGGTGGTATTTAATTATTTCTCAATGTTCTCCTCAGTGTTTCCATTTTGTCCTCTACAGAGCGAACCCTCCTGTCTGATTGGCCGTCAAGATTCAGTTAAACATATCCGCCAATTTTTCGGAAAGTGTAAAATTCCGAGATGTCAACAGGTCAAGATTAGCATCTTCTTTCAAACACCGACGTTTGCCATAAAAACCTGAGCTAACTTGTGCTGATATAAGATTTTTAGATGAAAAATCACAAACGACGCCTGTCAATTGATTTTTTTTTTTTGTTTTTTTGTGAATGTATTAGTTACTAGATATTTTTGAAGCATTTCTCTTGCTTATTTTATGTTTGTTAAAAGATCCCATAAAGATGGCGGCTGATCCACGACATCTGGATTTTGGCCTGTTTTACTGCCTCTTCTCCCCCCCCACACAGGCATGAATAAAGATATTTGTGGAGCTACTTGGACAATTTCTACAAAAAAAAAAAAAATGTGCAGAGGGACTTGGGAAAACGGGGACAGGAAGCGGCCGCGCACTCCGGCTGGCACATGTGGCACGATTGCTCCACGACGCAAGAATTCACACTCGCACTTCGACAGCTGCGTTTTTAATAAGAGCGATGGGATTAAATTACCGGACCCTGTTTGCTCCCAAACCTCATCAGCTGGGACGCACAGGAAATTGACTGTCGCTGTTTAAAAAAAAAAAAAAATAGCTGTGTTACTGCATTGGCAAGGAACGCATGCGTTTATTATTTTTGGGGGGAGAGGGCAGGGGGTGGGTTATGTTGACGTTTTTTGGCAGTGCGATGATGTCGGAGGAAGTTTTGTGTTTAAAACAAGCAATCCGTCTTCATTAATGCCATCGGCGTGACATCACAATAATCCAGCACTAATGTTGTGGTTACCACAATCCCATTTCCTATCAGCTGCCATTTTACTCTTCCTGTGACACATTTCCTGACTTTTATTTGCTTATAGCTGTTTTTTTTTAATAATTTCATATTGTTTTTATATTCATAGGGGTAATTACCTCACTGCTTTCTAAAAATCTGGGTAAAATAGATGCAGAAAGATTGAGACACCAGGAGGAGAAAAGTGAAGAAAATATGGCATTTTGTCAAAAGTATTGGGACATTTTTGTAGTCCTGCAAAAAGAAAGGGTTTGTCTTAAAGTAGTGGTTCTAAACTTTAACTCAGGTCAGACTTCAAACAGACTGCAGTGCCAGATTCCAGAACATTGCTTCCGAAACGTCCGTTTTATTCCTTACTCATTTTAGGGTTAGGGTTAATTGGGAAAATTGCATTACGAACAACAATGCGTATCCGTATTATACTGTAGGACTTAACAAATATAGGTGAAGTCGCAAAAACACAATTTAGCAGAAAAGCTCTCCATTGTCCAATTAATTTGCTCTTAATTTAAAAGGAATTAATTACCTGCAAGAAGGCATTTGAGAGCCACTGGCTCAAAATATTGAAACATCTATAGAAAGTTGGGGGGAAAAAAGTGGAAAAAGGTTTAGCTTGATCAAAAGTTTTGGGACACTGTTACAAAGTGAGAAATTGAAGAAAACAGAGGCCCCTGCAGGAAGTACAAAAAGCAGAATATTTTGAGATTTTATCCCAACTTGACATTTTCTTTGTATTGGATGTGATTCAAACACGCGTGTACCTAATCAAATGTCCAGTGAGGGCCCCTGGCCCTGACAGGAAGTCAAGATAAAGTTACAGGATGTTCCGTTCAGCTAAACACTTTGTTAGACAAATAAATGTTTTCTGCAGACGTTATAATACACTCTGTGTGTATGTGTGTTTCTGTCCGTCGCCAGGACGGACTCTTATGCATGAGAGCAACATGACCTTTGAGGAATCTGAAGACTTGTGTCGGGGCTTGAGGACCACAAGGGAGCTGGACAGGGTGAAGGGTTTTTTATTTTGTATTTTGTATGTGTGTGTGTGTGCGTGTGCGTGCATGTGTGTGTGTGTCAGTGACGAGCAGTCATGGAGGTCCGATTGGCCATGAAAGGACAAAGAAAACGCAAGACGATACAAAGAAAACAAACAGGCGGGCGAGGCCTCCCTGTGCGCGTCTAAACAGGCTGAGGTGATTATTGAATTGTGTTGATTGTTTCCTGGCACACACACACTCACGCACACTGACTAAACTTTGCATATATGCTAGTCACAAATTTTTAATTTTAGACCAGTTGATTCTTTTCAATTATATACCCCCTGTGAAATATTTTCCAGTCAAGCATCCCTCCAAAAAAAACATTTTGATTGGATTTGGAACTACATTTTTAGTAGTATCTCTTGCCGTATTTTATTAATCAACTTCTGTAAGGAGCCTTATGAAAAGTCAAATATTTGGAGCCTTTAACCATGCTAAAATGTTTATTTTTCACCCTAAACACCCCCAAAGTGTTATTTTATTTCTTTGCATCCTTGCTTATTCTGCTCTCTCACAGAGGCCCCGCCCAAACAATTAACAATGACGTAGAAAAGTTTGTCACGACAGAAAAAATTTGTATCTCTCGCAGCGGCCCCGCCCGAACAATGAGCAATGACTTGAGAAAAGTTTGTCACGACAGAAGAAACTCGTACCTCCCCGACATCGCCCCTGTACATCCCGACCTCCACGTCTTTTAATTTTGTGTTGGTTCCGGAGTTGAGGAGAGTTTTGCGCCGAGGCGCCCAAGAAAACAGCTTGTTTCATTTATTAGTTACATGTTTCATTTATTAGTTATAATGTTTGAGTGTAGAAAATGGCGAAAATGTGTGTTTGGGAGAGTTGGACATTCATTGTCAGTCACCCATGGATGGAATTTTCGTCATAAATATTAGGTTCCCATGGGTTACGATATGATAGGGGGAACGTGTGTCAGTGTGTGCGATCTGTAGACACTGTTGTGCATTTTAATGTAAGTAAAACGCCTGTTTTTGGATCCTTGCGACCCTCTTGAAGATAAGCGGTCAAAAATGACAACATAAAAGGGGTGTGGCCGCCAAATGGTGAGAAATGTGGCATATCGATGAGACGTTGTACTTCCTGTCCAGAAATGTCAGTGCTATAAACTCATTTTATAAGAAATGAACTCACCATTGTACAAAATGTAATATATAGGCAAATATATAATTGTGGAAAGTATAAAAAGTCTCATGGTCTAAGTTTATTGTGAAAGACGGCCGAATGTCGTTGTATTGAGCACTTCCTGTTTGTCATCCGGTAACAAAGGAATGCTCGAGTGGCTACAGCTCCGTACCCTCAATCCAAGCACACCTTGCACGTTTGTATGTTATGTTTTGTTATGCGTAGAGTTTTACACATTTATTGGGGTTGTCGTTTGTATGAATGTGTCTCGAAGATGACGCGAATATGTTTACTTATTTCGAATGGTAATACGTCTACTGATTAGAATCTAGCTAGCAATTAGCATTGAGCTAGCTGCTAGCGCGTTAGCTCGCGACTGTTAGCATGTTTTTCTAGTCTTATTTCATGCGGCAGTTAAGTTGGGTACATTATTTTTGTTGAAATGTATTTATAACATAGTATATATGATTTTATGTGGTTGTTATTTCCGTTTTAAAACTTTTCTAAAGGACATGCAGTGAGTGACTAAAGGGGAGCAATCACCAACAGGTATCTTTATCGGAGGAATTGTCTCTCTGCCTAACTATCGCGAAACGTAGGGCAGAATATCACCCATTTTATTTCTGACTCGTCTTTTAGAAAATTGTGTCATTAATGGCAACTTTTACTCATCTGATACTGAACAAAAAAGGACACGCGATATTTTGCAGAAGAGCCACCATAACACAATTTAGGGAAAAAATAATAATTGATCAAATGTTAAAACCATTAATTTGCCCATAACATACAGAAATCCTGTTAAGTGTTTTTTTAAGTGCCCTTATGCACCCTCCCTAGGAGAACTGCTAATTTACCCCCGAAAGGCTTGAAAAAAAAAATCAAGCCTGAGCAAATTTTGATTGCCAGACGTAGCCGCATTCATTGTCATTATGTATCTTTTAATTTTATCCACGCAAATGCATTGAGAACGCTCCACAGTCTATTTCTGAATTCAAACATAGGGATTGCATCAAATGTGGTATGTCTAAATGAAATGTGACAATTAATGCTGCTGCAAACAAAAGCCGTATCTGCTTTTTGCTCCCCTGTCAATCATCCAATCATGTTTTGTCAAAATTCTTTTCTTGATGTGTTCCCTAATGTCTTTTTTTTCCACTTCCTGTAGGTGTCCTCATAATTTTGTTCTCAGTGTCCCTTTACCCATGTCCCCCCATTTCTTGACGATGACAGATATTTTTTTATTTACATAATTTTCCTGAGGTAGGTCCAAACATGATGATGAACCATTTTGTCATTGAGGCGAGCGGGATAATGATGGCGATTGGATTGCCTATTTCCTGTTCAGCTCATTGGCTGACCTTGGGGACCCTCAACCGCTTGCCTGCCCGACATTCTCATTCATTCCCATGCCCTATGCCCCTGAGCGCACCCTCAAATTAGTCAAAGGAGGTGTGCAACAAACCACTGGAGGAAAAAAAAAAGTAAATAAAAGAAAAATATAGTAAGATAAATGCATACAAAAGTGTTGGGACACCTAAAGGAAGTGAAAAAGTGGACTAAAGAAGTGAACTAAAGTATTGAGACTGCAGAATACATTTGGACTAAACTGGTGAAATCTACAAGTAACCACCATGTGAAGAAAATGTAGACCAAAATTGTATAATCATCCTATATAGTGTTCTTTTGTTTATCACGTTCCCAGAAATATACGCAGTAACGGAAAGTGGAAATTGAACTTTTTTTTTTTTAATGTCTTCTCTTTTTTTGTTTCCCTAGTAAAAAAATAAATAATATATATATATATATATATATATATATATATATATATATATATATATATATATATATATATATATATATACACATAAAATCCATATTTTTGGAGGGGTTGTTCCAACTTAGGAAAAATATTAGGAAAAATAACGAGGTAAACCTGCATTAGATATGGTCATTATTAAAAATCCATGTTTTAGAAGTTGAATTTTATTTTCAATAACTAAAATTGCTTTTTTTTTCACTGGTCTGACTTAAAAGGATGAAAAATTGCTTGTAAAATAGTGATGTAAACCTGCATTAAAAAAAATTATGCTCATAAAAGAAAATCCACGAGAAAGTGAAGCCGCAACAACCGAACTGCAATGTAGCGAGGGAACGCTGTAATTTCGAGTTCATCCGTGCGGTGTTTGTGGCACTAAAAAGGAAGCCATCACTTTTGAGTGTCAGCTGAAATGTGACAGCTGTCAGTCAGTCGCACATGCGCGCTTTCTCCGCAGGGTGCAGCCCAGAGCTAGCGTGTCGCGTCACTCACATGCACTCTCTTTTTGTGTGCATGATTGACAGCTGCGCCGTTCATATCTTGTTCAAATCATTTGCGGATTTCACATCAGTTTTTCTATGTACTGACACTGTTAGAAAATGTGAAATTTGGACAAAAGAATTGGAACTTAGAAATTACAAAATTGAAGAGTTCGGACCGTAAGATCTGGTATTTCTTTTTAAATTTACAGCTCAGTAGTTAGCACATAGCGCCAAGGTAGCTTACATGAAGTAATGACTTCTTTTACGTGAGATTTTTTAAGGTCTTATGTGTGTATATCATCACATGGGTGCCACCCAATGTCCAAAATGAGACACTACAACACAGTTTTATTCTGTTCAATTCTTTGCAGTTCACTACGCTCCTTGCAAAGTTATACAATAAAAGATTTTGTTTGGGGTATTTTCCCTACTATGGACAATTGTGTTTTAGTTGTATTTATTTTTATTTTTAGATGTGGTATATACAATAATGTTTTTTAAATCAAAAAAGTCTTAATTTCATGCCATAGCATGATACATCGCGGAAAATTAAGTTTTTACTCGATGCTGGTTTTAAGATACAGCATATAGCATTAATTTAAACAGTTTGCTCCATGCGGCCCCTGAGCTAAAATGAGTTTCACACCCCTGTTCTCCAGAGTAAAAAGTGAAGAAAAATGCACACAGCTGCCAAGCAAATACATACATACTGATAGTTATACTCGAGTATTTTGTCTGCTACCTCCTAACCGAGCTCGATCTTCTCTTACCGAGCTTGTGTCGGCTAATGCTATACGCGCATATTCCAAATGCCGCAAAGCTTTTGTGTGTATAGGTGTGTTGTAGCCGGTACGCAGTAAAGTGAGTCACGAGGATATTTGAAAACGTCTCAATAAAAGCCTTTGGACAAATGAAATGTGGATTTAATGAGTCATGGAATGAACCCACCCATATGCTGCACCATCTGTCCGACCAATGTACGACCTCGGTAAAAACTCATTATGTGCCTGTATATATATGTGTGTGTGAGTGGGCATGTGTGTGTCTACAAATATATACTTGTGTTTAAATGTGTGTGTGTGAGCTGGAGTTGGAGTTAGGTTTGTCTTGGCCGAGGGTTAGTGTGCCATTAGCGGGGCTAAAGTGCACTTTTGGGTCTCAGCAATGGTCCACTTAGAGAGGACGCTCCCGAAGGAGAGCGTCTGTGCTTTTGTTGGCTCGCCTCCTCCTTCCACACACACACACACACACACACACTCGACCTTCCTAGACGGGTTCAGCAACAAAGCAAAAACAGTATCCATACTTTTTTTTTTTTTTTGACCATGCTTCACGATATGATTATTCAGTAGGCTTCAATGTTGGACACAGTAAATCCATTACTAACGGTCCTCAAATGGGGGTACATACTGTATAGAAGTGCGTACAATTTTAACAGGGTTTCTGTAGGTATAATCAAATCTAAAAAAAAAGGATTCTTAATGGTCTGACGGGAATGATACACTTTCAAATTCAGAGCAAATTAACTGGAAAATGATCAACTAATTGTGTTGTTGTGACTCCTCAAAACATTGAGTGTCTCCCCATGCCTGTGTGAGTTTTCTGCTTTCCTCCCATGTGAATGTGACTGACAGTATTTGTTTGTTTGTGCCCTGCAACTGACTATTAATCATTTCAGGGTGTACCCAATTTCTTGTCCGAAGACATATTTCAAATGGATGGATACTCAGTTCAAGCAAAGTGTAGCACTTGAACATTCCATTTTATCCAGACAAAGTTGAAATGCATAGCAGTTGACACCTGTCACTCACCGTTAATGAGTCAGAGTAAGAAAGCGAAGGCGTGCGACAAGGGAACAAGGGGATGGCGAGTGGGCGAACAGGAGCGAGCTAACGTGCTGTCACATAAGGGGAACTGCGACGGGACTCGACTTCTTCAAGATCACACAAAGTAGCGGAGGAGGAAAAGATGATGACACACACCTCGCTTCTTTTTGTGTGTCTCAGCCAGCTGAGATTTAGGAACATTTGAGTAAGGCATGCAGTGACTTAGGGGAAGAACCGCGCGATAAAACAATTGCGTTTGTTATCTTAAGTGACAAAACTTAGAACTTTTCTTCACATTGTCTGCAATTATTGTTGATCAGAGGAACTGAAATCATTTTAATTGCTAAGAAAAAAATCACTATCGTGAAAAAAAAAAGTATAATATATATATATATATATATATATATATATATATATATATATATATATATATATATATATATATATATATATATATATGAGGAGTTCAAGCTAATAGGCTTTTGTTACTGTTCCTCTGTCATGCTTTCTTTGACAAAGTCTTCCTGAAACCCGACAAGGTGACAACAGCTCCAGCGTCAAGGCCGACTGTAAAACTCTCCACATTCAAAGACTTTAACGGCCTCGCAATTTATCCCCAAAGTGACCTGTCAAGAACTCCTCAAGGGTCCGTCGCGAGAGCCTCACATCCTTCGAACTGTCTTTCTCATCAAGTTAACTCGTTTGGTTAATGTCACGTACACCTGCTAAAACACTAAACCCCACAAACTGACTGACTAAAGTTTGCGTTTGTGTTGACAGGCCTCGAACTGAACTGAAGGACAACAATCGGATGTGGCTTCACTCCAGGCTGGTTGACCAAAAGCCTCCAGCATCATCAGGTCCGCTTCCTGTGAGTTCACTTGATTTTTCAATTACGGCGAAGCTCTCTTGAATGGTGCATCACTTTAATTCTTGATTCTTGGGAACTTGAAGTCCCAAAAACATTTCAAGAGCTCTAGGTATGATAGTGGTAAGTGGATGAAGCCAACGGCCTTGGTGCACTTTTAGTTTGAAGTTTGTCACTGTAGTAACAATGGTCAACTTGATCTTTTCCTCCCAGGTCAGCTCTCGCACTAAATAGCAGTTTTGTTTTTCGGATTGACATTCCTTTTTGGGTTGAGTTGTTCTTTTTTTATTGACAGCTTGTGAACAAATTCAGGCAATGAACATAACTCGTTTGTAGAGGAGCGTCTGTATGTATAAGTGTGTAGTCCTATATTGTAGAGATCCAGCACTTAACCCTTGTGCAGTATTTTGACCATTTTGGAGTCATTTTCTGCAACATCATTCTCTTGGTGTTGTAGCCAAGAGATAGTACACTTTTAGTAGTGTAATCACTAATTGGTCATGCCTTGTTTTGATTTTGACATGTTGTCACTATCTGGGTGAAATTTCAGCTCCCTCTTTGGTTATTTCAATGCTTTGCTTTTGTGAAATGCCTTTGTAAAGGTCAAAGGATTGGACAAAATATCACACAAGGGTTAAACTGCTTTTCCTGACTTTTTGGAGGTGCACGGCAAGTCACGCTCTTTGGCATCTGGCATGAGTTAGTTGCCTTTCCCTATCAGATTTTAACCAAAGGCAAAAAAATCCGTTCAAAGTTAGGAATCAGATTGTAGTCGAAAAAAAGCATTTTCCGACCCGTGACCTGTTTGAGAAGAACACGGTGAGGGCGTCAGCTTGCGCCGAGCCTGGCAAGGGGGTCGGGTTGTGACTGCGAGGGGGGCGGGATTGATTGATGGATGGGGAGTGTGTGGGAACCGGGACCTCCGCCGACCCCCACCTTGTCCACTCGCCCAGCGCCAATTTGCAATGCAGATAATACGCCGGCTTGCTGAAGAGAAATGAGCATTGACAAAGAACACTCTGCGGATGGCAAATGTCATTCCCATTTTGATTCTTGACCCCCCCAAAGTCAGCGCTCCTCGGCATCCCCCCACCCCTTCCTAAAAAAAAAAAATCCTTTCACAATTGTCGTTCACACGCAGAAAAGAAAGAAAAGCGTTGGAAATTCCCTCCTGTGTTGGCAAAGAGGCAAGCGTTGTTAAGCAATTTGTCGTGTTAGCGCCGCTGGTGGCGGCTAAATAAACACAAGAAATGACAACAAAAGACAAAGGAAAGACTTTGTTGCAAACTTGCTCACTGAAATGAGAAGACCACATGCATGTTGCACCCAGATTTGGATTTGACAGCTTAGTGCAATTTTCTCAAAGTAAAATGAAGGTAAATTATCCTCTACATTAAAAAAAAACTGCAAAAATAATCATTAGCACTCTATGATGAAGTCCTTCATAAAAAATATCTATGGTAGTTCACTAAGTATTTAGAATGTAAAGAGTGAAACCATTTTGTTGTTTGATTGAGGCCAAATGTCTTTCTTAACTATTGCAAGTCTCTCAGAAAGCGGCAGCCGTTATCGTTGTGTTTTGCAGAGGATAAAGAATATATGCTTTGGTTATTTTTCAATTGTGATTCTGCTTATGTTGCTTCATTATGATTTTCATATATGTCTTTCTTGAAGTGATTTTTACAGTATAAAATAGTAGTATATCCCAATTTTCTTAGAAAAGGTTTGAATTAAATGCAACTGAACTATATAAAAATAATAAGACTTTTTTTTGAAATGGAAAACTTTTCAACTGTAGTTCAAAGTGAACGAATGACAAGTTTTTGCAAGGCATTTTAAGTTGGGTAAATAAAGGGGGGAAAATCTAGTAAATAGAGCAAAGATTTTAGCGTGTATTTCAGCCATTTATCCACAACATAATAGGAGGCATATTGGAGTCACATTAAATATTACAGTGCCATCATTTAAATAATGCAACTAAATAAAATGTTATTGATTTTTTTTTTTTTTTTTTTTTAATGAAGCTTTTTCTTGTGGAGGGGCAGGGGATAAACCTTCTGGTACCCAACTGTGTCTCATGAACCACCTGACCTTTTTGGAACAGGAATTTCAATCTGAACCTTACCATAACAATTTTGTGGGAAAATGTTTTTATTTAATATAGCGAACCAATGTTTCAACGTTGGGAATATTAAGTAACCATGAACTTTTAGTGGAATGCTATGGAGAGACGCACGAGATAGATGCGTGGGAGATATGGGCACTCCCCTGCTGACCTGAAAAATGCTGCCACGAGATGATTGACAGCTTGAGTTTATGAAAGAGATCTGACGAAAGGCACGTTCATCGAGTCCCTCGCTGCCTCCGCTCAGTCAAAGCAAGTTGACGTGGGGAGCCGCTGACAACTTCATCAAAATGACTTTATTCCGGGCAGCAATCCAATTCAAACATTTACTTTCGCGATCTAACTCATGATCCCTCTGATGAACGTTTCATGTTGAATGGTTTACCTGCAAATGTAGCAGAAAATCAGAAACGTGAAGGTTTACTTTTCAAAAAAATCGAAGCTGATGCTCCAATTCTGGAATTACTTATATAATTTTTTCTTAAAGAACAATTAGGAATACAGAAGGCAATAAAACACATTTTCACTTCATAATAAATTCAGATTTTACATTTTGATATAAATAGAATGTTCTTCTACATTTGTGCGATTTTAAACAAACATCTCCTCGTTTTGGATCATGAAACGAAGTGACGTCAAAACTGTAGTAGTTTGCTTGCTAAAACAACACAATTGCGATTGTTAAAAAATGATCAGTAGGCACTGCAATGAGTCTTTAAACGCCTTGAAAAGCTCTCGCCAGCCTATAAGGGCCAGTTGAGTGCTGAGAGCTGCTAACACTGCTAGCATCTGGTGCTCTGCTAGCCTCTAACGTTGGATCAACCGCTAATCACAGGAAACAGGCGCCATGAAATACAGAGCCACTGTAATTAATTTTTTTAAGTCGTTTTATCGATTATCAAAAGTGTATTTAAGTCTTCTTATCGATTCTTACCTAACATAATTAGCAGTTTAAGTTGATTTTAGGACAATGCAGTGTTGTTGACTTTGGTCATGCCATTATATCATGACTCGCTGCCAGGATCTACAAAATACAAATGTACTGGGTCATAGATTTCCCTGTTATTTGAGAAGGTAAGATATATTTTGAAGCTAGTTGCGTGATATTGTTGTTCGTAGCATCAACACTGGTTGCTACGTTTAGCATCTTTCTGACAGTGTCGACGTTTTTTTTAACCATCAAATTAGTCTAGATTTGCTGCTTGTTGCTTTTGAACTAGAGTGTACCTAATGATGACGAGTATGTTAGTGAATGACGTCTTATTTCCACCACTCAACACCTTAAAATGTCTACTCTGCGATGTCATCCTTGGTGACAGTTGCAGTGGGATTGGGAACGTGTCCGGCACGTCAGTGGTTTCGTGGACAGGAAACGAGGAGCGCCCCAGGGCTCGCTTCCTGGCCTGGGAGCCCCGACTCTCCCTCGTCTGGAAAAAGAATTTCCTGGCCAATAAGAGCAGAAGCAGAGTGTTGGCAGCTCGCCAGCGCTTAGGATGACGGACGCGAGCCAAAACGATATGTACAACACAGTATGCAACTACCTGCAGACTGGGGCGAAAGGAGCCCCCACAATGGCCTTTCAAGGCAAGTTTCGAGTCACTTGTTGACCTGGTGGAGACACGATAAGTGACAGTGAGCTCTTCCTTAGGTTCTTCCTTTCTTCTTTACTTTCCATCTTCGCAGAATGTAAGTGAAATGCCTTGTGTTTGTGCTCTCTAACATTTGATTATAATCAAAGCACAATTACATCGCGATGGCAAGATGTGATGGGAAGTGCTGGCGCTCAGTTTTGGCGAGTGCCCAAACTCGCGCTGAAAAATAGGTGGAGAAAATCATATCCCTTGAAAATTACAGGTTTTTCCACCATCGGCATTTTTTCTTGAGTTTTTTCATAGCTACTTGATTGGAGGAGGCTTTTCTTTTTGTACTGGTGATTTTTAGTGTCTTTCTGTTTTTGCTAGGGAGTTGTGACCAAATTCTGGGTTTTACAGGTTTTTCATTCTGGGGACTTCTTACACTTGTGAGAACCCTTTTGGTGGAACCCACATGTTCAGAAGACCTTTTTTGAGGGTCAAGACTTGCTCTAATTGAATTTTTGTTGAGGTTAGAGTGTTTTTAGACAATCTGTTGCGATGATTTAGCTTGTCGTTAGGGGCTAGGAAATGCATCTTAAAAAAAAACTTTTTTGTGTTCATGTGTGCCCTTGGTTTTTGGGACATGGTAGAGACCATCTCCAGGGTTTTACTGTTTTTATGAGGACCTCCTGCACTTGAGAGAATAGTTTTGGTGGACTCGACAAGTTCTGACCTCTTTTTTGAGGCTCAAGACTTGAGAGGTTGAGATTAGGTTTAGGGTCGGGGTTAGGCAATCTGTTGTGATGTTTAAGGTTGAGGTTAGATACTAGGAAATGGATAATGTCAATGAGATGTCAACGCTATGATAGAAAAACCACGTGTCATTTGTCTGCATTTCCTCTTAAGGTGAATGCTGTTCCAGCCTGGAAGCTTGTCAACCTGCGTTTATTTCTGGATTTTAAAGCTTAAGTTTAATATAAAAATGCATGGTACAGCACTGTTTTAATCTAATAGCTTTACTCTGCTGAGGGTGTACTTGCCTAAAAAATATTTCACCAGAAAAAACGACTGAAAAAAACTGGCAGGGTAGAATCAAATGTACACAGGCTGCATGTATGCGTGCGCCATAAACAGATTGACGTGTCAGAAAAGATTCCGCAGTGGAGAACAATGAAGTGTAATAGGAATGGTGACACAATAAGGAAGGGGTTAATGAGTTTTTTTTAAAGGCCGTTTCAATGCGTGGATTCACTCTAAATGTAAATAAGTGAGGTCACGCCCCTAATTAGCCCCCAGGGGGCGACGTCATTTAGTGAATCGCACGTCGAAAGGAGAAGAAGAAGAGGCGGCAGCTGAGGAGGGATGGTGATGATCGGCAGATAACAAAAGTAGGAAAAGTAGCTGAGTGGCCTGCCAAGTGCTCATTAACACTTGAAAGGTAGACAGAAGCAGCCGATGGCAGATAAAGACCCCACACAGTCTTCATCGTTGTCGTCATCATCATCCTCAATTTCCTCACCTTCCTCTTCATCCGAATTATTCATTATGCTCCACGTCCCCATGTTCTCTTCCTCATCTTCCTCCCCCTCTTCCTCCTCATCTTCCTCCTCCTCTTCCTCCTCACCTTCTTCCTCCTAGGGCTTCATCAGTACCCACATCATCATCCTCACCACCTTATCATCCTCCTCCTTGTCACCCCATTCCCCTCTTCCTTCATCTTCATCATATGCCTCATTATACCCTTCCTCAACCTCCATACCCTCCTCATCTTCATGCTCCATCCTCATTTTCCTCCTCCTAACTCTCCTCCATCATCATTCTCATTATCACACTCTTTGTTTGTCCTATTCCTCATCATCTTTATCATCACAGATCCTCCCCGTTCTTGATCCTTGCCATTATTCAGGTTTCCTTATTTGTAACATCCTCATCCGCTCTTCATCCTGATTTTCCCCCTTTTCATCTTCGTCTTCATTCTTTTCATCACATTCATCCTTTGTTTCAGATTCGTCGTTATCACTCTCATCTTCACCCTCCCGTCCTTGTTTTCTTCCTCATCATTGTCATCACACCTCATTTTCATGGTCCTCACCCGCTTGTTGAGTTCCTGATCTTCCTCCTTATCCTCATCATCATCTTCATCATCGTCAGTCTTCATCACCAACCTCTTCCTCCTCATTCTCTTCCAACCCAACATTATCATCACAATAGCGAAAGCAGTCATGCCCCAAAATTTGGAGGAGATAGTTTGAGAATTTAGACTACTGAACGGTAAAAACACAACTCATATGAATGACAGATTTGTTTAGTTATGCAACAAAAAGTGACATTAGTTCAAGAAAAAGTCAAAATTTTCTTTTCTTTTGCTGCACCGTGACAAGTCTAATGAGGCCAGAAATGTCAGCACCCGTCAATCATGCCAGCGCTTCGCACCAGGAGATCACCTTTCCACAACATTCCGCACGCGGGATTAACTGTCAATTCACAATTCACTGTCAGTGAAAGCAAGCGCACATTGTTGTCTTCCATTTCAAGTCGTGTGCACGCACGCCGGCGGTGGCCGTTGCTCTCAGCGGGGTTCTGCCGCGCTTTGACAGCACCACGCTGGCGCTGTTTATTTTGGTGCCTGCGTGTCAGGTACGAGTCATCCCACCTGCTGCAACACAACATCTTTACCTCACTTTAAGCGGAAAAAGAAGCCAAGGCGCCTTAACGTAAACGTAGAGGGAGTTGACCGAGGAAACTTAATAAAAAAAAAACACACCCGTGGGGGCGATGTAATTTTCACTGGTCGATGCATCACTTCATACACATGGCACACTACACATTGACAACTTGGCTGATTTTGATCTGTTCATCCAAAGACACTCAATATAACGGTTACATTTGACTTTGACTTTCACTCTCATTGTTTGAAAGGTAGATATATGCACCAATTTTGTTGGACGAGTTGAATCTGGTAACTTTATGGAATATTGGGACACATTTTTCCAGTGCAAATCGCACCTGAGCAGTTAGCGTTGTGTGGGTGGGCTTCATTGATGTGAACTCTTCTTTTTTTTTTTTATATATATATAACAAAAATCATGATAATGTTGTATAGTGTCATTGTGGAATTTTTCCCTCACTTCCCCCTTTCACGGTCTCTTGGAAAAATTCTTGAATGGAATCCTGGAGCTCTCTTCTAGGTCACCAAAAAAAAAGAAAAAAGATGAGCTTGGCAATACTGGGAAACACATTTAGCAAAACTTTCAGTGGCCGCTGAACGTTGTTCCGCTTCCCCGTTAATCGCATTAGGTGTAAATGATTTTCATGGAATGTGCCGCCGCATCTCCCGAGAGCGGTGGCCGCTCCCGCTCAATGGCGTGTTTGTTTGTTTCCTGATGCAGGAAAAGTTGCGTGCGGGACGTTCCCTGCTGCTGGCGCAGATGTTTCTGTCATCATCTTGGTTTTCATCGGAAGCAGGAAGAATGGGTCGCCGGTGGTTCCATCAAGTGTTTATGAGCTCCTTGACACTTTTTCCAAACATTCTCGGCAGAAGTTGAACGCAAGGCAATAAGACTGTGTTTATAGATGACAAATGACCGTTTTGCGTATAGTGCGGCCGTTCAAAATTATCAGCTTCAGAAAATTCACTCGAAATCCAGCACGCAAAAAGACTTGACATCTTATTTTTGAGAAGAAAAAGTAGGTTGTATTTTAAAAATAGGGTTTTAAAAAACCCTTTTTGTAGCTTGCTGGTGCCTATCCTAGCTGACTTTGGGCAGTAGGTGGGGGACACTCTGAACTGGTTGTCAGGCAGGAAGCCGGTGTGCCCGGAGAGAACCCACGCAGGCATGGGGCGAACATGCAAACTCCACACAGGAAGGTCAAAGTGAGGTTGATTTGAACTCAAGTCCTTTTAACAGTGAGGCGGACGTGCTGACCACTGTTTGGTGAGCCGCCATAATAAGAACAATAAAGCTAATTTTATTCTACATCCAGACCACTGATAGATAGAAGAGCAGGACTGGAGTCTGGAATGGACTGCTTGTGCATGTGTACTAATACTCTTGAGTGTAGACAGGTATATTGCGATACTCTTTTATTTTTATTACGGGGGGGGGGGCAATATTCGATGGGGACACCTTTTACCTAACACTAACATTGATAAAAACTTAACTAAAATGAAACTTAAAAAAATATATGTATAATAAAAAAGAAAAAGAGACTTAAAAACATTAAAAGTAACCGAATTTAAATTTGAATTAAATACAACTTTTATGAAAAATCCCAAAATAGTGTAACCCTAGAACATGCACTGGTTTGTCGCAAAAAAAAAAAAAAAGCCAGCATTTGTGAAAATAAATGTAAATTTGACATTGGGCCACAATGGAGTCATTGTAATGAAAATGGATTCCAAAAGGACATTGGTAGGAATCCCACGTTTTTGTTGTTTTGTTTTGTATCAACTCGAACTTTGAAACACCAAAACCGGCACTCTCCCTCAGAATTCTCAGGTGTCGAGCAACCGTCTTTCAGAGGACGCACTTCAGCGTCTGCAGCCCGCCTAAATCACGCCGCTAAGAGACCAGCGAAGAAGTCCTGGGTGGTCTCGCCCTCCACCGCCGCAGCCCGCCTGTCATTTTTTCCAACGGATTAGTTGCCGTTACATTGAAACATCAATATTGTTTTTCTTCATACTGTCCTGCCGCCAAATTCGACTTTGATTTTCTTTCAAAGAAAACGATTCCATTGTTTGTCTAGACGCTGCCAGTTCTTGACTACTTGTCTTCACTAACCTGACAGTGAGATCAAGATCCGCTTGGAATCGTTTGTCCTCGTTCGTTAGGTGAGGTGTCAAATTTAGGTTGCGGTTTTGCGGTGGCGCATCCCTGGATGCGGACTGATGTGGTCTCGTGAGGTGACTGCCGACATTCTGGGCTCTGCTGTCTTGTATGTCGTTGTGGTGGAAACAGAAACAGCTAATGTTTTCATCTTCAGTGGAAAAGCGAGACGCTTGGCTCCAAGCCGCTTCTGCTGTTGGAGGCAGCGGTCACACCGACAGCCAGGTCCAGTCGGCCCGCCGGCTTCTGATTAGCCGCCACCTGTGCCAAAAAATTATATCGCGGGAGCTTTCTAGCCTGTTAGCTCTTGATAAGGACCCTGATTTTAATCCATTTCATTCAATTACTTTTTAAAGGCACTTTAACAGCTAACGGAGTTACTGTTACTACTGATCACTTTTGGGCAAACCAGCCGGACTCAAATATGCTGATTTAGACCTCATTTTGTTTCATTATTCAAATTGGAAAATATTTGTCTAAAATGGGTGTCAAATCTGATTTAACCCTGGGCCAAATAGTACTGAGATGTCAAATCGATTTTAAGTAAGATCATCACACATTTACCTGGTTTTGAGATCAGAGGCCAGTAAAAAAACTGTTCAAAAGAGGGACTGGTAACCTTTTTAAAGGTGAAGACAACGTGCAAATTTGATATTTTAGTCAGAAGCTTGAAAATCATAGTTAGCATTTCACAGGAAAAATATTTATTTATAATGATTTCTTTTTGAGAAGGGGTCTGACACTTTGTATTGATTTTTTTTCTTTTTTGTGGAAAAATATTTATTAATAACAGATTTGTTCTATGAACCAAAAGATGACACTTTATTATTTTTTGTGTACCAATTAAGTTTGAAAGGGTCTAAAGTTTAATAAATCAGACACTGATGGCATGTTTTAAGTCTTTTTAAGTTGTTTTTTTTAAAACCAAAAATGCTTTGCACTGGTGAAGGTGTATTTGGCTGAAAAGATATTTCACAGGAGGTACATCACTGAAAAAAAGTTGAGAACCACAGCTCTAAAAATCACAAATACAAAAAAAAAAGTTTACAGTTTGAATCGAAGTAAATACATAAAAGTTGATCATCTACATATGAAAAATGTATGATTAATCGGAAATGTTTTCTTGTCTATACTCGGAATTATTCTTTAAGTAAAGCATGTTTATTTTCTAGAAATTTTATGAAATATTCAGTAGGAGATTTTTTTTTTTTTTTAAACAAATAGGTCATGAAATGGGTCTTAAAAATCCCCAATACAGTGACCCAATCGCTTAGTTCTCAACACTGACTGAGCTTTTGTGAACTCACTTCAAAACCAGAACGGAAAATTTCTCGCCACTTTGTGTCCGACATGAGAACGCGCACCCCTCTTTTGGGAGGACGTGGAGGAGGTGCTCTGTATTCATGCGCTTCGGTTTCTCCCGCCATCGTGCCTTGACTCGACCCGACGCGGTGCCGCCGTGAATGGCGGCCCGGCTGTTGACTAATGGCCCGCATTCAGCGCTAACAAAACACAATGTCGACGCTCCTTGTTGGCCGGAGCGTGGGCCGCGGCAGCCGCTCGAGGGGAAGGGGGCGGCTGAGTAAATAGGGTGGGGGGGTGCTATTGTGCCCTTTGACTGACAGCGGGTCAGCAAGGGGGGAGCGGGTGGCGCTGGCCCACTGATAATGCCTGAGAACAAGCCATCTCTTTACTACTTGTTCTAACGGACCCTCGCAGGCACCCCCTTTTCCACAACGGATCCTTTAACTGCTCATCTTGGCTTCACCTGCTTCCATTTGGGAAAATTGCTCAGTTGGAGTAGCAGGAATTTAACCACCGTAGTTAATTGAAACCAAAATAATCCAACTTCCGATTCATTTTGCACATTTTGATGTTTAAAATTCTTTGCTACAAGTTGTAAAAGCGACCTTAGAAAAGCCGGTAGGTCTTGTTGCTATTGACGTTCGCCTCTAATTTATTTTTTTATTCCAACTTTCCAATAGAGTGAATTTTGAGACGTTGTGTTCAGGACAATTTTTGAAATCATAATGGTGCCCCAAGATTAATCATTTTACAAAATCGTATAACATGTAGATTCCCCTTTTATCTGATCTTGTATTTAACTCACTCAAATCCAAAGACTTATTTTTATGATTATTTTTTTAAGCGCCAAGACATTCAATCCCAAGTAATAACAAGCACATGGCTAAATTAAGGCCTAAATAAAGTATGGTTAAGTAATGTTTTTCTTTAGGTATTTACTTAAGGTTACATCAATACATTAATTTAATCAAGTATTTAACTAATACATTACTTGATTTACTTAAGTGCTAAAACAATTTTTACACATGAGTACCTAAAGTAATTATTGTATACTATTTTATGTATTTTAAGTGCTAAGGTAATTGATTACCGAAGGTACTCCGGTACCAAAAGTAATCCATGACTAGCCCAAAAGTTACTAAAGTAATCAATTGCTAAAGTACTTCATGACCTTAAGTAATCAAATACGGTAGTATCGAGTTACTTAAATTATCAATTACTTAAGTATTTAACAACTTAATTATTTACTTCATTACCTAATGACAGGGTAATCAATTACTGTAGTCCCCAATTCCCTAAATAATCAATTACCGCGACTTTAGTATTTAACTACAAATCAATTACTTTAATACTTATTTCCTAAACTGATTAATTATTTTAGTACATGATTACCTTTAGGCATCAATAACTAAAGTAATCAATTACTTTAGTACTTAATTGCCAAAATTATCAATCACGTATTTAATCACCTAAAGTAATCATTTACTTTTGTACTTAATTATCTAAGGTCAGTAATTACAGTAGTGCATGATTACCTAAAGACATCAAGGACTAAAGCAATCAACTAGTTTTGACCTTAATTCCCAAAAGTAATGATTTACTTTAGTACTTAATTTATTCAGTACCATTTTTAGAACCTTTTTTAGCTACACATTTGAATATAATTGTAAAAAAAAACATAGAATTAAAAAATAGATAAACATAAGTGACTGAATGTCTGGACTTAAAATGCAAAAATATTTATTTCATATTGAATGGCTTGATGTGCATGCAGTAGCCCTAGTGCATTATGGGTGGCGAAATTCTGAGACAGAGGCCGTTGATTGGGGAGATTAGGATTGTATTCAGTTTAGGGCAGTGAGGGCAGAGGGATTGAGGGGGATGTACGCGTCTAAGTATCTGCTTACACTGAGCCCAATTAGCAGCACAATGGCGCTGGGATTTGCAGAGAATCAAGTGGGTCAATTTGTCAGCACACATGTGTTAATTACGGGTGGAGATGAGGTCCCAAACAATCATGATCAACTGCAATTAGGCTCCCAAGGGAGGAAGGGGCCTTAATTGTCTTTAAAAGGCTGACAAGACCAATTAGCTGACAGTTTGCTCCCCCAACAAAGGACCGCCCCTCCGGTGGCCTTGTCCTCCAATAAACTCATAGATGCTTGCTACTGATTGTGACAGTCTCATCCCGTAAAAAATGCGAAGATTTCTACAAGCCTATGTCAAAGCTGAAAAAAATTGATGAGACAGACTCCTTTAGATATGTGATCATCTAGAACTCGGGTAGGTGTCAAACTAAAGGCCCGGGGCACGCCAAAATACTGATTTGATTTCATGTTTCTGTCTTAAATATTAACCTTGCAGGTTGTCTACAACTTTTCAAAAATTGGGAGAAAAAATGTTTTTTGCTCCCAAGCTTTCTTTTGAACGGTTTTTTACCTCATCTCAAAATTAGCTAGTGTATGACGAACACACTTAACTTTTTCAGTGCCAAGTGTTATCGGAAAAAGCAACCCCTAGAGTGCCAGCCAATTTTTTGCGTTTTCACTCACCGTTCGACGACAAAATATTGCGTGCTATATCTATGTAAAAATTGGTTGGATTATGTGAAAGATTGATTTCCATTCCTTACTTAGACTTACAAGTATGTATTGTATGTGTAGTATATATGGCAACGCTGCGATCCAATGGTCACAGTTCGTCACTGCAGTGCTAGATTGGCCTAATATTAAACTAAGTGCTAGTCAAGGGTGTCAGCTACCCTTTCACATAAAAACGTATTTGATTTGACTTCACAGTCCCTCTCACAGAAACTTAGAACCACAATGTGGCCCACAATAAAAATGAGTTTGACACCTAGCAAAAATTCACATAGAATTGCCAATAATGGTTTGAAAGTGATATACAGTAGCCCGATTTTACCTGTCCAGCCCGCATGAAAATAGATTTTTCTCCGTGCGGCCTAAAATGACTGACACCCCGGATCTAGAACTGGTCTTCACCCAATGATCTGAACTCATAGAATGAGGTGGATTGTACGCAATGGAAACCTCAAGGACACAATTGGTCTTGATCAAACCTGCTTGACGCTGATACAAGCAAATGGAAACTGATGATAGAAACGGATGTTGGCTGATTGTGCCTGATAAGAGCTGATGGAAGTTCATAAATGCTGCTAGATCCTGACAGCACCTAAAAGAAGCCTATAGAACCGACAGAAACCAAATGAAGGCTGCCCTCATTGTCGATATCATAAAAAGAATCTCAATCATTCCTACAATGCACTCAACCCATTTAGCACATGCTTTGAAAAAATTGAGAAGACATTCCACAAATGCCTTTTCATTTTTTTTTAAATCATCGTCATACATCCTGAAGCTCAACCTTTGTGCCCATGAATATATTGTCCTTCATTTGCATAATCCAACTCATAATCCAGCACTGGAAGATTAGCAGCAGTTGGCTCGCATTCTCCTGGGAACCACGCACACCCACTAAATATTACCAAAACAAAACAAAAAAAAAAAATGCACTCTCATTCTCATATCGTGAATGCATGTGTTTTTATTTTGGAATCTCACACTTGACGTTTTTATTTGTGGAAGAAGCGTGCGTAAATCTGAATCGGCAACACACACACCTGGATCCTCCTTAACGACACGCACGTGTGAATGTGCATGTGTCTGTCTCAATGTGGACTTGTGTGTGGACAATGGCAACACTTCCTTTTGGCCCTAATAGGCTCCTCCCCTCCTGCGCCATTGTGGTCTGATGAGAACCCCATTCAGTATTTCAGGGTCCTCTCCTCGCCTCCTAGTACTGTACGGTCCGCAGAGACACAAAGGCCGCCCCTGAGGAGGCCCGAGCCGCACTTCCAGTGAATGGACGCTTAGGGAAGGAGGGGGAGATTGGGGTTCAGGGTTTACCCCCCCACACACACCCCTACCCCCACCTCCTTTGTCCTCGGGAGCAACTAGAGAGGAAATAAAAATGTTATGCTTGAAGTCATAATGAGGACCCCGAGAGTGTGAAAAAGACCAGAAAGGATGCAGGTACAAAAGAGGATGACGAGAAGAAGGTGAAGAAAGAGAAGGGGGAAAAAATGCAATAGGACTTTTCTTTTTTCTGCCACTTTGTTCTTCTTGGGCCTGGAAGCCGGATTCACGTGGGAAAGAATTTAACACTTTTTTTGAAGCAGGAAAATAGCTACAGCGTAGTCGGGCCTTCGCTTAGTTACAAAAGATCCGTTGCAAAATTCACTGGGGGCTGCCATCTTGCCTTTTGTCAAATAAATTTCAGCAAGGTTTTCGTCAAATGAATAATAAAATGCTTCGCTTGGGCTGTCTTTGAAAGGGTCAAAATATCATTAAATATAAATATATGTTTACTTTCAACCCCTCAATATATACTGTGGCATCAGCCCTATCCATATATATATATATATATATATATATATATATATATATATATATATATATATATATATATATATATATATATATATATATATATATATATATATATATTTTTTTTTTTTTTTTTTTTAAATTTGAAATAGGAAATGCATGATAAAATATCAGGTTTTCAAATTTGGCAAAATTTGCAATTTTGAATGGCAGTAAACGAGCTTGACATGGGCTAAATTTGACACCTGTAGGGTGTATTTCTCGATCTCCATGTTTGCAAGCATTTAGAAGCAACGGCAGCGTGGCATATTGAGTCATGTTTTGACAATCTATGCATTATATTATTCCCTCCTTGTGGTTTTTTTGTATGTTTTTCATTCGATATAACTCCAAAAATATAAAAAAAGCCTGAGCTGGATCAAAATTTCCCCCATTGGTTAGTTTGACCTATCCACAGTAGCATAGCGTTGATTGCTGATCTTGAGAGAACAGAGCCCTGTAAAAATGGCTCAACTTTGCCGATCTTGAACTCATGATCCGAGATCGCGATTTGAGTCCCAAAACAAAACATCGTTCAGCACCGCTCGGAACCGTGGTCTACAACTCATTTTGCTTTGAAGCCAACATTTCGACTCAAGCAAGTCAAGTGCACAATGTCAGAAGCAGACCAAAAAGTCACCCATGCACTTCCCAGCTTCTTTTCAAGCAGTGTGACTTTTCACTCCTTTGAAAAAGTCGGGATGACGCCACACGCTGCAACGCTCGCCTTCGTCGTTCCGGCGCCTCTCACTTCGGCAATCAAAGCGCCGTTAAGAAGGTTCATTTTCGACACCGTTTCCTCGTTGCTTTCACTACGATATCAGCTGCTTTCGTCAGCATCTTCTGAAGCGCGGTAACGAGTCGGTGCCAATATTTAACACCGTCAAATTGATTTGAGTGACAGGTGGGAAAAGTTGAAAAGTCAAACCGCTATTGTCTCCAAAGTCCAATGATGATTTCGCCTCGCGCAATAAACCCTCTGATAGCGCCCAAGCGGTGTCAAAGTGCTTGCGACCTTTTCCAGTAATCGTTATCCAGCGTTTGGGAAAGCGGTTAGCTATTAGCTTCCTGCAGTGTCAAACATTGACACACTCGCATCTTGAGCTTCTCCCTTCACAGTTAGCTGAACCTGCACGGTAAATTTTGTGCATTTTATCAAGAAAGACTATATTTAAAGATTAATGAAAGAATGAATTGGTTTTATTTCTATCATATACAAAACGAACAAAAAGGACATGATTAGTAATAATGAATAAAACATAGCACACACTGGTAAAAGGAGTAGGAAGAAATATCAAAGTTTTGAACTCCTACAGCTTTGTAACTAATACACTATAAAACTATATATAATTGCAATTTTAACATGGAATTATGGATGTATACTATACATAATATGTTCATATAAATACATACTACGCATAAATTATTATCTCATTCATAAAACATATGATAAACACAAAATACCTAAATATTGGTGTAGATTCCGAATTAGAAGTTTGTTTTTTTATTGCAGGAATTTTGATGCACTTGGTTATTTTTTCTGTTTTAGACTAAACTGTAAACCATGTAAACACTGTAAAAAATAATGAACAATTGTTGAAAGTTGATTCTTATTTTTGTTTTCTTTTGTTAGTGTTAAAAAGGATAAAGGTTTCGGTATAATTGTACAATTTTGATAAATTATATATAATTTATATTTTTTATAGATAATAATCTTATAAATCATAAGCGTGTCGAGTAGGGAGGGGCGTAAAATGTTTTCTCTTTCCTGGGGGGGGCCTGGCAAAACAAAATTGAGAAAGGCTGGAGTTCAGAGTAAAATGTACTCCACAAAACCTGGAAAATCCCTCAAACAATAAATGAGCCATTATTTTTTTTACCCTCTAAAATTTGTAGGCTTGCAAATACATGCGCACACGTAGCAATTAACTGATATTTTCATAGTGTAATATAATTTTTACTGTGAGTGCAAAGGTCTGAAGAATAAAGATGATCTCTCTTTCGATGGGTTTAAAGGTCACACCCTTGGTGCTTTGATAACGCGGTACTTGACTTTACCACCCTGTTAACCTGCACAGGAATTGTTTATAGGCGCCTTGACGGGACAGAAAAATATTTTTTTGATTTACTACAGAAATAATAAGTCTGCTTACAAGGAAAATGAAAGAAATAGGAGAATATTTAGTGTAAAAGTATAGTGGAATCTGACAGTTTTACATTTAACTCTGTTTCAAGAAAATTCATGATCAAAAATCAAATAAATCTACAGTATTTCATTTTATTTGATTATAAAGGATAAGTAGAAAAAAGTGATTTTGAACAGTGTTTTGAATGTTGGTTGGGTGGGCGTGTTCTTTGGTTTTGACGGTAACCAGAATGAAAGAAATCAAGCTAGAAAAGAAAAGTTCTCCTGTTTTTTTCCGAGTGAGTGCGAGACGGGCAACGTTGCGTTGGTCGGCTTCTCACGCATGTGCCAAAGCAGCAAGATTTTTGCTTTCGGCCTTGCCGAGGCTTGCCTTGCAGGTGACATCTTTCAACTCTTGGGCTTGACTTGTCTATCTGACAAATGAAGGCTGCAAACACACCTGCTGCCGGGGTCAAAGGGTTAATTACACACGAGAGGCGGTGCACGCTTTATCGCTCCACAAACTTCTGCGAGGTCACACGGCCAGCGTTCAAACCCAGCAATTTGTGCCGGTATTTATTTGGAATATATTTTGTCTACTTATATATATATTTTATATAATATATTTTGTCTTCGTTCTGCTACCAGAGGTGAGATTGAGAAGCTTGTGGCACGTTTTGTGCAGGCAACTTTTTGGACGGCTATTTGTTTTGTCTCGTGTCTCGGCGGCAGTCCGCTCGGGCTCATCAGCTATGTGGTTTTGGCCGGGCTGCGTGCGGGTCCGCTCGGAATGCGTCCATGTGTCAATCCGGCTCGCTCGCCTACGCGCTTCCCGGAATTCCCACAATGCACTTGCACTCTTGCGCGCCACATTGGGCACATGCACACATTCACATCAAAACACACACATTTGAAAATACCACACCACAACATCAATTAATATCCCAATATTTCTGTACTTATATAGTCTGTTTATAGACAAATAGATTTAGTTTTTTATTTGTTTACTTTGTAACCAATTACTTGCCGCTAAGGATGTTCACTACCACTTCTGGTGAGACTGAGTACTTGAGTTAGTCACTGATACCAATTAACAGTACCGATACCACTAGTACATTTGATGTAACATGCCCCCTTCCAAAATTGACATAATTTTAAAGATCGACCTATATATTCCAGCAAAGCATTATTCCTTAAAATTTCACACACTAATGGCAATGTTCTCCTCTTTTCTCCTCTCCTCTTTTGTTTATAAGATCTTTTTTAGTCAGTAATTATGTTGTTCTTGCTGGTAACATTTAATTATTCTGACCTGACGAAACATCACACACATACACCCACACACAGTCCTTGTCTGTGTGTATGTTTATGTTTCTGAACCGGTGTGTGCCAAGGTTGTCAAGATGGGACCTGGTCACTTAATTCACAACTGACAGAGATGTTCCGCTGGTTTCAACTCAAAAAAGCACATCCATGATTTTTGCCCCTCCGTAAAACAGCCTGCAATACTATGTAAAAATGTAGCCTCATTTGTGCGCAGCTAGATTCCAAGAATCAACCTTTACAAACACTCCCTCGCACATCTGCTTCTTGGTTTACATCTAATGACACTACCAAAACAACAACGACCCGACCCAAACACACTCTCCATCTGATTATGTAGATGTGATCAGCTGCAACTGCTTTATATTAAAATGCGAGTCAGAGTGTTAATGGTGAAAGGGTTGTGGTCCTGCCACTTAGGATCCTTTTGTCTGTAATATTTTGGTCAGATTACTAAAATACAAGATGAGTCAAGTTACTGGTCAAAAAGTGCTGCTCCCAGTTCTAATAGTGCTAAATGTCTGAGCTCTTTTGGTCCAATCCATCCCTAAAACGTGAGAAAAAAAAATAACACAACCGCCGATCCGCAACAGTGTTGATCAAAGCATTAAGGTGCCTTGTTCTGGTATTAGGCACTATCATGGTCCTGATCCTTGTTTTGGTCCCGGACTTACTCGCCCCTTGTTCCTGGACCCTGAATTAGTTCTGTTCCAGCCACTGTGTCCTTTTACATCCATCCCTAAATTAAAATACAATAATTACTCAGGTGCAATAGTTAATGATCACGACGCCTTGGTCCTGAACTCACTTGTGGGTCCTTTTCTAGGTTGCTGTCCTCATCTCTTCAAATTGTTTAATTCAGTCCTAAGTCTGCTTGCAAAAGTTCCTCATGCAACTAGTTGAGGGTGGCCAACCGCTTGTTGTTTAGATATAATCTCGAATATGACTCAAAACCAGGCTTAAATTGTTCCAATGTACAGTAATCCGAGCAAAACGCATACAGAAAACGAACAGAACCGCATAGTCCATGAAAACACAGCAGGCTTTCTCCGTTGTCACACTTTCAACCTCGTCAACCTCTAGTCTTTCCTCCGTGGCACGAGCAGCTCGTAAAAAAATCAGACCCAGCGGCGGTCTGCCTCGCTCCCAGCAGGTCGTCGCAGTCAGCTAATGAATCCTGGCATCGCCACGAGCGTACGTCTCAAGCGTGTTTAGCGTGGACACCACGTCATTGCCGCCTGGAAAAAGAACTTAATTATAACACGGGCCGGCACGCTCTTGGGCCTTAATGGCGCCCTGAGAACAAGTTGTAATTTACAAGAACTTGCCTTAACACCTTCAATGCAGCTCCACCCAGTCCGCACACGCGAAAGTCTATCAGTGATGTATGTGTCTCTACAATAACAGTCTAATGAAGTTACGGGACGATAGATACCAGTTGTTCTCTTGGTCCCAGTCCTGGTCAGGTCACTCGTAAAATGCTACTCAGATCATGAAACTACTACAGCTAGTTACCGGTCAAAGGGTCTGTGTCTTTGTCCTGCTTCTCTACCCGATTATGATTTTGATCCCAGAACTTTTCTTGGTTCCTCTCTTGGCCCAGGTTTGTTCTACTTTATTGGTCCTTGGCCAGACTTTCTGGTCTTCTAGGACGTGGAATTCCTCTCTCAGGTCCTAGTCCCTGCCTCAGTCCGACTCACTGTCCTATAGCTATCCATGTACTAATTCTATGGCCTGGAACTTGATCTCGTTGCAGTTGTAGATGAGGTCCGTGTTCTGCTGATCTGATCCTCTCGTGGCCAAGTCGGGTAATTCCGATTAGAGGGCTGAGCTCTTGGTATATTATTTTAACCAAACATTTCGATTTGTGTGTGTAGTCTTGTTGGAAAAACAAAAGAGTTTGAATATGAGTCCTGCTCAGGTAGTAAATATCATTCCGATTTGTTTATTTTTACAGAGAAAGTAAAAGTTCTCATACGCAAACATTTTCCTTTGGAATTTTCCCTTTTCTCAGTCATTTTGTAATGGCTAGTGTAATGCTTGCTCAACTCTAGTGTGTGTGCATGTGTGTGTGTGTCACTGTTTACTTTGGTTAATGAGCGGAAGGAAGGTGACCTAATACACATTTGTTGTCTATGTGTGAGGGTGGCTGGTGGGTGGTGGGTGTGCGCCTTGGGCCACGCATCTCACCTCGGCTGATTGCGAGTCCCTCCTTGAATAAACACATGCATGCACGGCTCAGTCAGGAGGAATTCAACCTTCCAACCTGTGGAAATGAGGAAGGAAGGAAGGACGCCAGGGAGGAGGGGTAGGAGTTGTCCATCCATCACGGACCAATGTCGCACCAAAAACTCAAATCTAACAAAGCAAATTGTAGAAAATTGAAAGCGCGGGGGGCTCATGTTGTGTTAAACCGTTCAACGGACGTAGTCCACAATGCCTCTTGGTGTGCTCGGACAAGTTGGGTTAACATCTCATCAATAATTAGCTCTTCAAAATAAAGCCCTGCTAGTATGATAATAGCTTCACCACACTTTATTTTGTTCTGAGACAAAATCTTGATAGTAAAAGTAGGGGAAAAAACTGTCAACTGGACTCAATTGGTCGCTAACCACAAGTTCATGCGTACATTCATACCAATGGACAAGTTAGCAGATCAAATGTTGTGACAAGAACAACAAGCGAAGCTAGCAGGCGTGTTTTGGGGATCTGAGAGAAACATACGAACTGCACTCACAAAGGCTGGAGCCCCAGGGTCTTCATGACCAACGACTCTGTCAAACAGAGATTTATTATTGTTATGGTTACTATTCTTACTTTATTTATAACTTATTATTATTGTTTCCATGCAAAGATTAGAAAGACAAACATGTGAACACCTTAATACGTTCATGAGAAGGAGCCCCCCCCATGTAAACTGTGGCAGTCCTGAGAGAATCTCATGCGGGGGATTCGGGGGGTTGTTGTAATGGTCCATCCGGGAATGAATGTGGAAATGGATGTAAAAGCAGATGCATTAAGTCTACTTCCAGACAAAGTATGGCGGTATGCGAGGAGGGCCAACATGTAACCCGAACCCCACAAGGGGTAAGGGGTCTTGGGGGCGGGTGTACAGTTGGTGTCCGGGCCCTGTCTATCAACCGTGTTAATCAAAACAACTTATACTATAATGATTAGAGTACTGCTCCGAAACTTAAACGTTGGGGATCATTTCCTTGGAATTTCACTTGCAAATGGATCTAGAGGTCCCAGGCCTGGTTTCGGTCCTCGTACTGGTCCTTATTCATCCAACTTCTGGTTCAGCAATACCCATTCAGATAGCTACTGGTAAAGAGGTCCAGGTCCTGGGTTCTGTTTGCCTTGCTCCTTCTTTCAGTCTTAATTATGGTTCTAGTCTCGCTGTCCTGATGATATGATCCCATAAAATAACTGCTATAAAATCTCAGTCCAAGTCCCATTCCTGGCTAGTTCATTCTCCAAAGTACTTGTCAAACACAACTAAAGGTTTAGCTTTTCTGGTGCATGGTCTGGTATGAGTATCAAACACATTATTGGCCCTCATCCTAATCCTGGTTAATCCATCTCTTAAACACAACTCAGATAATTGCTGGTCAAGATGCCCTGGTCGTGGTCCCAGTCTCTGTCGCTGTGTTGTTCTTGGCCTTTTTCCTCATCCCAGTCCCTGTTCTGATCAGCTCTCCCAGCACCAGTAACTACCCTGGCTGATCCATTAAAATAATTATCAACTGCAGTAACTGGCCTCAATTTTACTTGAACTCTGCTTAGTCTTGGTCTTGGTCCCTGTTTTGGTCTACCCAACCCCTGATAAAATAAAATTTAAAAAAAACAGTAGACCGTCAGAGTAAGCACAAGGTAAAGACATGCTTTTGAAACGCTGTCACTAACCTAGCCTTAATTTAAACTACATTTACATGAGCTAATATTAGCTCTGAAGGCATGTGAATAAATGGCGTGTAAAAACCACAAGCCATTACCAGACATGCTCCCGAGACGTGACAGCGTCAAACATCTAGCGGCTAATTAGCATTAGTATTACCCCACAAAGTAGAGACATCTTAACAGTAAAAACGATTGCCCTAGGACAAGGGTGGAAGATTAACGATGAGCATTAGCATGCCCGATTTGCGTGATGCCACATGTCCTGCTTCAATCAAGATGGTACTGATAAAAAGTTATCACGAGCGCTCTCCCACTTGTGAAAGAATGGATGTTGTTTTCTTCCAGAGGCAAATCATATTAAGCAAATAGGGAATGGCTTTCGCTCCATCAAGGCATATATTATGTGTACAGTTTCAAATAACAACTGGGAGCAGCTATAACTAGCTTAAAGTCTCTTTTCGGTTGAAAGGTTCAGTATTTGTAATAGACAAAGTCTAACGGCAGGTCGAGTTTGCGCTAGCAAGTTAGCGCAAAAAATACATTTTCCATGGTGGCTCGTACCTCACAAGAATTGCTGGTGGAGTAGTCAGAAATGTGGCTAAACACTGACTAGTACTGAGTAGTTGTTAGCCAAAGCCGTGCGCATCAGCAGTGATGCTAATTGAACTACAGACAGCACAAAAAAAACACTAATTGGATCAGATTAAAAATCAACCTGAGCTCAATAAATAAATAAAGAGGAATGAGAACTGCCACATAGACGGCAAACACTCCTTTGACAAACAAAGCTAGCGGGCAGGCTAACAAAGCTAATTAGCGTTGTGATGCGTTTGAGGCCGTCTGACTAAACAAGCCGGGCGCCGTTTGAAGCCGACAAGTGTGAATGACTTTAATTTGCGCTTATCTGCCTAGGTAACGTTAGTTTGTTTTCTTTTGGGTGGGGTTGGTAGAATTGTAACACATAAACACGCACACATGCACACAGGGTGGGCTATGTCACAGCAATCATCTGCCCAGCGTGCGACCAATCAAACGATTTGCACTGAAGTTAAGACAAACAGAAGACTCCCTTTGGAGCAAGACTCCCCCCGGGGTGGACTAACAAGATCATATTAACCTCACATGCACACACTCGCACACACAGTAGACATCCTAATGCTTATATCAGCTCTCTCAGTCTTTGTAAAACTAAATAGGAGACAATTAAAAAAATATATATTTTAAAGCCCTGCTACCAAAAATAAATGTGCGTGCTTCCGATGAACAAGCCAATGTGTTATGAAATTATGTCACGCTGTTCAGAAACTGCAGTTAAATAGAACTGCAAAAGGGATGCTGTTTTTTTTCCCCCTTCATTCTGTCTGTTACCTCAATCAATAAGCATGAAATGAGCTCTTGAGTAATTTGATTAACGCAATCAATGTCATAAATTAAAATGCATTTAAAATTTTTTAATTATAATGGTTTTATATGGTCCAAAATTTGGACAATGATTAGTTTTGTCCTCAAAATTTCGCACGTCCAGCAGCAATCACATAGAAATGTCAGAATCACTGCATTTTCAAATTTGGCATGTTTTAATCATTTGCTTGAAATTTCAGCTCCCTAGTGTTTCTTTCCCATTGATTCGTTTATGATATAAAAAAAAAAATCAAAGGAATTTCCATAATTTGTAACATAATGCCACAAGGGTTAAAAAACATTTCAGTGACAGTGTATCATACAGTGGTTGTTGCTAGCGATTAGTAGCGGCTCCAACCTTTGCAGCTTGCAGTGGCAAGCAGCAACAGATGCTAGTAGCATTAGTGGCTAGCAGCATTGATTTGCCCATATAGGCTTTTCAAAGGCAGTTCAACAGAACCGAATGACGTAAAATGACAGTTGCCATTCCTACTGATCACTTTTTTTTAACAAATCAGGTTCCCTCAGATGCGTTGTGTGTTGTCTAGCAAGAACGAGCAAAAGTTGCCTCTGTGATTTTGACGTAATTTTGTATCATAAACCAAATGGGGAGATATTTGTCTAAAATCCAATTTATCCTACTAATGTGTAAAATCGTTAGCTGCAAACCACATTTTAAATTAACCTCCCCTGGCAATATCGAACCCTAAGAGGTAATGTTATAAAAAAATAAAATTTCCACTTCATAAAACGTTTAATTCTAACTTTTACCCACAATTGTTATAAAAACGCGCAAAAAATATGTATTTCTAACTGAATATTTGATAGGATTCTCACCAGGATATGTGAATACGAAACATATTATAGCTGCAAATGAAATGTTTAACAACATGAGGAAATACCAACTAAACGTATTCAAACAGCTGAAGGAGCATTCCAGTTGCGTGTTGCGCTTCTGTTCCTAAAGACCTCATTCTGCATGTTTTAAGCACGTTGCTTGAGTGACTATTGTCCTGTGGAACTCATTACCATACCGTCGATTCTGCTAATGGCATTCCTCACTAATGGGCCGATTGTATCCTGCGCGGGTGCGTATTGACCCTCCGAAGCTCCTTTGACTGACGTGGCCGGGACCCTCCTCGGGGGGGGCGTCGCCTCCTCCGACCCGGCGTATAAAACCGTGCGGCCCGCCCACCGAGCTCACACACGCAGGCACGCGCGAGCAGACCAGAGGACGCAGCGAGCGGAAACTTGCAGGCATGAGCGGTGGCGGTTCTCGCGCGGACTGAGGCGCGTCGGCATCCGGCCATGCCCCGGGGGCTCCCCGCGGCGCGCTGCGCGCTCTTGCTGTGCCTGTTGACGCTGGCCGTGCGTCGCTCCCGCTGCTGGGGCTCCAAGCCGCGGCAGTGCCAGCCCATCTCCGTGCCCATGTGCAAGGGCATCGGCTACAACCACACGTATATGCCCAACCAGTTCCACCACGACACCCAGGACGAGGCAGGCTTGGAAGTGCACCAGTTCCTGGCGCTGGTGGAGATCAAGTGCTCGGCGGATCTGCGCTTCTTTTTGTGCAGCATGTATACGCCCATCTGCCTGGAGGACTACAAGAAGCCGCTGCCGCCGTGCCGGAGCGTGTGCGAGCGCGCGCGGGCTGGCTGCGCACCCCTCATGAGGCAGTTCGGCTTCCCCTGGCCGGACCGCATGAGATGCGAGCTGCTTCCGGAGCAGGGCCAGCAGGACCTGCTGTGCATGGACCACAATCAGGATCCCAGTCCCAGCGCCGCCGCCGCGCCCGCGCCTCCCACCGAGCGGCCGCTCAAGCCCTGGAAGAAGACTGGCCTGCACAAGCACCTGCGCAAGCCGGCCACCGCGCCCGAGTGCCCGCCTGCAGCGGACTGCGGCGCGCGCTGCCACAGCCCCTTCTTCAGCGCCGAGGAGCGCGCCTTCGGTGCCTTCTGGATCGGCCTTTGGGCGGCGCTGTGCTTCGCCTCCACCCTGACCACCGTGGCCACCTTCCTGGTGGACATGGAGCGCTTCAAGTACCCCGAGCGGCCCATCATCTTCCTGGCCGCCTGCTACCTGTGCGTCTCGGCCGGATACCTTCTGCGTCTGGCGGCGGGTCACGAGAAGGTGGCGTGCACGCACCCGTCCGGCTCCGAACTTGCACAGCAGGCCAGCGCCGGCACCGGCCCCGTGCTCTGCACTCTGGTCTTCCTCCTCGTTTACTTCTTCGGCATGGCCGCGTCCATCTGGTGGGTCATCCTGTCCCTGTCCTGGTTCCTGGCCGCCGCGCTCAAGTGGGGCAGCGAGGCCATCGCCGGCTACGCGTCCTACTTCCACCTGGCCGCCTGGCTCCTCCCCAGTATGAAGACCATCGCCGCGCTGGCGCTGGGATCCGTGGACGGGGACCCGGTGGCGGGCATCTGCTACGTGGGCAACCACAACCTGGACAATCTGCGCGGATTCGTCCTGGCCCCTCTGGTGATCTACCTGCTGGTGGGCTCCATGTTCCTCCTGGCCGGCTTCGTGTCTCTCTTCCGCATCCGCCGCGTCATCCGGCGCCAGGGCGGCGGCGGTGGCGCCGCTGCAGCCAAGGCGGGCAAGCTGGAACGGCTCATGGGTCGAATCGGAGTGTTCACCGTGCTTTACACGGTACCGGCCGCCGTCATCGTGGCCTGCTACTTCTACGAGCAGCACAACCGGCCGGCGTGGCAAGCGGGCTACCGATGCGGGTGCCCCCTGTCCACCGAGGCTGCTGAGGCGCCCCCTCCGCGGCCGGACTACGCCGTGTTCATGCTCAAGTACTTCATGGGGCTGCTGGGGGGCATCACGTCGGGCGTGTGGGTGTGGTCCGGGAAGACCCTGGACTCGTGGAGGACGTGGTGCACTAGATGCTGCTGGAGGAGCAAGACGTCCTCGGCGGGAGGCGGGTCCATGTACAGTGACGTCAGCACCGGCCTCACCTGGAGGTCTGGCACCGGAAGCTCGGTGTCATTCCCCAAGCAGGTGCCTCTGTCCCGGGTCTGAGATGCACAGGGGGGAGGAAGCTCGGGACTGGCCGGAATTGGCGCGGGTGGATCCTGCATCCCGATGATGTCTCGGGGATACTCGGGTCCACGTTGCCTTCAAACGGACACGTTACGGTTCTGCGTCACGCACAAAAGAGGGTATTTATCTAATTATTATGTACAGATGTAATTATGTATAATTGTCACTTTGATAGAAGAGTCTATTTTGAATAAATAAAAACTTTGGAATTTAATTCTTACCCGACGACTTGTGCTCATTTCCATAGACTCAATTGTTGATTAGGTACTTCATTAAGAGTGCCATGTAAAAACGTCAATATTATGTTCACTTTTGATTGACAGGTTCTGTGTGGATATGTTCGATATTGTTTCAAAAATACTGTTAAATTTCTGTGTCAATCAAAATTTGTGGGGGAGAGTCAGATGTTCTGTAATTTTAATTTCTCCGTGTACTTAATGCGGTGGCCAGTTAGTTTTAATACAACACACACACAAGGGTTTTTCAATTGATATAATTCAGCCCTAATCACAATACTGCTAATAATCACGATAAATTCACCTTCGTTTTTTAACTCACTACTTGGTCATCTCAAGTCTTACGGTGTCAAATACACACTTTATTACTAGTTATACTTAATGACAAACATCTATAATACGGTACATGAAAGTCATTCAAACTCCTCGAACGTTTACTTGTTAACTGTAGTTATGTTGTGCTTTCATCTAGTGGTCACATAGTGAACAGCAAGTGCTTTTGGACTTCAGCGCAATCGTAAATGTTGCTCAACGACGACATCTAGTGTGTGTATCGCTGAACTGTATAAACAACCGAACAAATATTGATGACAATTGTCATTGGCATTTTATTTGAGGCAAAAATGTGGCAAAAAGGCAAAAACAACACAATCAAGGCTTTAATACTGTGCAAACACACACGCACACACAACAAACACAACTCTCAACAGTTTAGACAAACATTGTGAAGTTAGCAACAATCATAACAAGACAACAACAAGATAAAGCTACATCTGTAGTGCTCTTAACAGTAAGTCATTCGGAGTGCATATTTCATAGATATATTCAAATCTGCAATAAATTAGAGTAACAGTGTGTGACATTCTATTTCTTTTGTGTGTTGATGTTAAATCCACCTAAAGTAGCGGCAGCCAATAAGAAGCTCAGATGGCGGCCGAGGCGTCGCCATCTTTGGCCCGGAAGCGGCCAACGTGCTCCAGCTGACCCGAGTCGGATACGTCATAGCTGGTCTTGTACTTGGCAAGGATTTTCATCAGGGGGCGGAGCTTCAGCCACCACTGCTCCTTGGGGATCCTGTGTCTAAGACAGGAAAGAACGGAATTCATTTCCTGTTTTACACATCGGACAACGTTTCATGTTGGTAAGCAAAATTGGCATTCATTGGCGGATGAATTAAAACAAAAAATCCAGAATGAGTTGAAGAACCCTTGTCGAAAAGGCCTAAATTAGCCACTTTGAACCAAAACATCTGCATTTTAAAAAAATGTGGTTGATTTATCCCTGAAAGTGCAACAGTAATATTTCTCACTCAAAGTCCGTCTCCTGTTTGAGCTGCGCCACGGGCTGGAAGACCATAGCTCGCCGTCTCATTCCCAGCAGACAGGCGCTGTCCTCGTTGTTGGCGAAAACTCTGCCTGTGTGCGCCGAGATGAAATGAGGACGTTTGAGAAGCTCACTTGAAATTTGCTCCACATATTTTTACCTCCTTTGTAAGACTCCTGCATGGTCTTGGTGATCCACTGGACGGCCTTAGCCGCCACTTTGGTGCCAAAGTTTCTGTCAAAGGGAGATGGGGCGCCACCCTGTGGATCGTACAGGAACAACCATCCATCCAAAATGACTTATACACTGACATTGTCTAATGTTGCACCTTTTGTATTAGCACAGCGTCTGTAGCATAAATAAGCCGCTAGCTAGCAGGGCTCAAGTGCCCCCGAGAGCAGTCAGATTATTTTTCAGAGGCAGTTTTGTAGAAGTAAATCAAAACTGCACACTTTGATGCCAAAATCATAACAACTTTGCCACTAATCACTTTTGAACATGCCAAGCTGTCAAATGCGTCTTCTGTGCGGCTGACATATGCTACATTGTTAATTTTCTTGCAGTCTGCTCAACAAAAAAAAATATTGCAAAACGGACCATTAAATTGGGCATTATTTTATATTACAAATGTTGCATTTACCTGCTGCATGTGTCCCAAGATGTTCTTCCTGCAGTCAAACACTCCTCGACCCTCCTCAGAGTAGAGCTGGTAGATGAAGTCAGTGGTGAAGTTGACGTTGCAGTTCTCGTTCCTGGATGCACACAAACGCATTTTAATATGTTCCGCCCCCATCTTGAAGGCACGCCCCCTTAATGTGTGACCCTCACCTGAGCACCAGACCTCTCTGGATGCTGGTCTTCATTTTCTCAGTCAGGTGTTCCACGTTACCCTAGAATAAACATCCGAAACTATTTCAGGTGCAAAGTGAGACTTAATGATGTATTTAAGGAACTCCCCCGCCCCCAAATTTTATTTTTTTTTAAAGAATGTACTAAGGTTGAATGTGTTGGGAGAAAGTGAGTGAATATAACGACTCATTTATTATCTTTTATAAATATGAATTTTTAAAAAAAAATTGCTTATGCTAACCAGTTAGCAATTACGATTAGCATTAGTGCGCCAGTGATTGACATTTAAGGTCAATAAACACCATTTCGTTCACACTTGCATCATGTTATATTTACACATGTAATCGTGTCTTTAAGTCATTTACAGATGATTCTTTGACAATCTTGCATTAGTAAACTTGAGATTGGAGTTGCCTGAAAGCGTCTATGAGGTCAATAACTTCCTGGTCTTCTTCTTCTGAACATGTTATATTCTCGGGTTATTACAGCTTCTGGGGAAGTTCTTTCCCTTATTTTGTGAAGCTTCATGTACTAATATTGTCTTTAAAAAAGCATGCTAACTATAAATCAGCAGGTGTTTTTAAGCGCAAAAATAGCATCAGCCATTTGACCACTTGGGGGTGCACCAAAACAAGCAATGGAGCCGTATGTCTAGCCAGTTTTAGTATATGTTTGTGTTTGTTTGTTTTCACAAAGTACTGCTATGGTATGCCATTTCCAATTTGCAATGACTTAGGTTTTGTCACTCAGTTTTAAATTGAAAATAATTAATGCCATCCTATGTTTTTGGGGGGAGTCTTCCCCCCTTGCCGCCATTGCATCAATTTGTATGTTCACAAGAAAGGTCCATGTTGAAAAAAGTGGCACAAACATGGCTCCGTTGAATATTTTTTTAGTACTTACCCGACTTGGTCTACTTTTCCCCCAGCCTTATTGGTAAATACTGTATATATGTGTGTAGACTTGTGACTGTAATTTACAATGTTTTTTTTTAAATTTCCAATAAATTAAGATAACATTTACATGTTTTTTGGCGAGATGTTTTGGAAGACCCGAGCTCCACAGGGATGTACCTGAAGGTCTCGGATGTCGAAGGGTTCCTCGTAGATGTAGACCGTGTCGGCGCCCGCGGCCAGCCCGCCCACGGTGGCCAGGTAGCCGCAGTAGCCCCCCATGGTCTCGATGATAAACACCCTCCGTTTGGTGCCACTGGCCGACTGCTTGATGCGGTCACATGTCTGAAAACCAAATCAGTTCTTTTTCAAAAATCACAGGGAGGTGATCTAATGCGACTCAAATTTAGTGAGGGAAGTAACTCGAACTTTATTCATGCAGAAATGATGATAGATTTTGGGTTTTGTTTTACCTGCTGGGACCTACAAATGCAGTAGATGTTAAGCTCGTATCAACACAGCAAGTCACAGCAGGCCAAGGTTGGAAGTTGCGGTTTTTGCGCCCGTCGCTTACCTCCACCAGGGCGTTGATGGAAGTGTCTGCACCGATGCTGAGGTCCGTGCCTGGCACGTTGTTGCTAATGGTGGCGGGCAGCATGCACATCGGTACACAAAATTCCTCAAAGTGCTCGCGAGCCTCATACAGCTGCAGGACAGACTCCAGGGCCTGATGGACGCCCGTGTGACTCGTTAAACTTTGGCTATGGCTAAGTGTGTGTGTGTGTGTGTGTGTGTGTGTGTGTGTTTGTTTTTGCTAAATGGTGGGGCTCATATCCTAGGTTTTTACTTCATTATTTTAGTGTGACCCACTAGTCACTAGTTTAGGTTAAGGCAGTGCTTCTTTTTTTGTCATGTGAAGTGTAATTGCAATAAATTAAGATTTTTTTTTTTGAGTTTCAGGCACTTTGGTGAGCTTGTTTTTTTTTTTATGATTTAGACTAAGCTGTAACCCGTATAAACGCTGCAAAAATAATAGAGAGATGTAGAAAGTTGATTTCTTTTGTTTTTCTCTTGTTAATGTTAAAAATGATACAGCTTTAGGTATAGTTATACAAATTTTATAGATAATAATCTTATTTATGGTCAGTACATTGATTGTTGGCTTGTTAAATGTTTTTTCTTTCCTTATGGGGCCTGGTAAATTATAATTGAGAAGCACTGGGTGATGGGCTATGATTAGAGAATCAGTTGCGATGGTTCAGATGGTAGGAAATGCATTATGTCAATGAATGGCTCCACTAAGATAGGAATACAAATCAATGTGTGTATGTGCGCATATGTTAACATTTTTGTCAATTTTTTATGGCACAATTGTTATCATGAATATAAATTCTTTTCTGTCTATCTTTGTGGGTCACGATTGTCTGTAAGTGTGTTCTAGTCTTTCTGTTTTAGTGGGGCCTCACTGTTTTGTTTGCGTCCTTACCTTTGTGTCTCATTATGGTACAATTACCGTCATAGTTAACATTCCAATCTTTTTTCTCTCTTTGTGAAGCACAATGGTGTGTGTGTTTTTTATGGCGCGATTACCATAGTTAACGTGCCAATTATTTTCCTATCTTTGTGAAGTACAATAGTGTGTGTGTGCAAGTTCTTGTCTTCCTATTTCAGTGTGGCGCAATAGTGCGCCTGTGTTTTTTGTCTTTCTATCATTTGTGTGGCACAATCATGTGCGTGCGTTCATGTCTTTCGATCCCTGAGTGCCACGATAATGCACATTTTTATCTTTCTATCTTTGTGTGGCGCAATTGTGTGCTCTTGTGACATTATACCAGCCCCACTCGGCGCGCTAAAGACGTGTGTGTCTCCAAATGCCTTGGCTCTCTCCACTTGACAGTTGAGGTGACTTTCTATTGGCCAATAGGACTGGGAGTACCGGGTCGGGACCGGGTGACGCCATCTGTCAACACGTCACAGTGTCGACGCGACCTGATAAAAGCACGTTCCCATTTTAGCCATAACGCATAGACGCCATTCCTTAAACGTGGTGCACACGGGGAAAAACACAACAACCTCCATCCCGCACACTTCTTCTTTGTCTGCTGTTGACCAAACAATGAATCCAAGGTCGCGAGAGCACAACACCGCATGCGACACACTTACCTGAATTTAGCTACTTTGCCCAATTCAACTAAATGGCCTTCCGATCATATCCAATCGGATTTAATTCTGGGGAAGTCAAACGCATTCCTTTACAATGCAGCATTAAGAATGCTGGTGTTGACACCGGACACGCTATAGCTGCTTCATTTTTCTCGCTGAGTCCACCCAGCGGTGACCAACAAACCCATGCGGGTCAATCATCTCACTAGCCAGTTGTTCTTATGTGCACGACACACACATGCACATACACTCATGCACGTGCACGACCGTCCCGACTTACATCCGTGATGGCGTTGAGCGCCGTATCGGAACCGATACTGAGGTCCGAGCCCGGTATATTGTTGGACACCGTGGCGGGGACCATCACCATAGGCACGCACAGCTCGCCATATTTGTCCCGTGCCGCAGAAAGTTCCAGTAATCCCATGTAGGCCTGCAACGGTCACAGCCGGCATCCCTTGGTTGTTAGGAGCGAGGGGGCGGAGCCAGAGACGGCTCGTTGGACAAAGACAGCGGCGACGTTTATGAATTAAGGCTCATTTATGCTCGGACTTACTTCCAGAATGATTTCTGGGTTGTTGTTTTTTGAGCAGATTGAGGTTTATTTATTTTTTATTTTTGCCAAATTAGTCCCACTTTGGCCACCTCAAACCAAAATCACAGACAAACTATCAATAGTTTGAAGGATTTTGTTGTAGTCTACTGCTGATAGATATGCTCGCCAAATTTCATGTTGCCAAGAAATGACATGCAAAACAAATTTTGAAAACTGGCTTTCAGGGATGAATTTTCAAAGATTGTAAAATTTCAATGCTAGGTCAGACATTCCTAAAAAAACATTCTTGTAGCACTGCCAAGAACCATATCCCTTGTTGCGCAATGAAACTTTCTTTAGGGGCTACATTTTCCAAATAGTTCAATGAATGTTAATTGTTTTTGAAGGAGCGCAGAGAAAATGGCCGTCGCGAGCCTAAAATGGACATTTCAAACCAACGTGGCAGACTTTTTTTGTTGGTGGACTCATGATCGACATGCATACCAACATTTATGTTGCTAAGTGTAACAGTTCTCGAATATTCCAAAAATTTTGGGTGGTCACACCTGAAATTCCCAACTAAACGGAAATTTTCAACAAGTTAAAAATTGTTGCCAAATTCGGTAGAGTGCTCAAACTGGTGATTACTTTAGCATAAATAAGCCTTCAGAGGAATTTGCAAATAGTTGCCAACGATAACACCAAATAAAGTTCCAGAAGAAGCGAAGCAGGATTAGCGGCTAGGCTACATGACCAAATTGACTAAAAGCAAATAATATAGCATCAGCTAGCTTAGCCCGCGACATTAACATCATCCAGATAAAAGGCAAACCAGATATTGGTTAACGTCTTCGTTTCCTCAAACAAACAAATAATAAAGGGTTGGCGTGCAGTGATGGGAGGAGCCAAGGGGAGAGAGCCAATCACAAGGCATACACGCACATACAAAAAAGAAAACACACACAAAGAGAAAAGGGTTACGTTTCTCTTGAAGATCTATTCCTAGCTTAAAATGGTAGTGCTAGTTAAAACCATTTTCCCGCCCCCCGGCGCCATCTTGAAATTGTGTTATTTGCACCACTATGAGATGGGAGACGATGTTGTGTGCTTGACATGAGACGTGAATGTTTGATGCTTCATTTTGTGTGCAAGTCAAACAATAACAACGACACAGGATACATATGAAATATGGATAGATAGCAAACATATCATAGCTCATATTTGACCTTCTCCTTAGCATTAGCTTTGTGCAAAAACAGTTATCAATTTATGGTGTTTTTAGTACCTCAAATCCGCCGATGACGAGCAGCGCGTTGATGTTGTGAATGGCAATCTGCTCCGCAATTTTGTCCAGATATTTACCGGGCAGCGTTCTATGGGAACGAGCGGACCAAATATCAACTTGATGACATCTAAGCAGGTATTTGTTTTTTTTTTTAACCTTTTGGTGCCGAGAAGTGAGCCTCCTTGTCCTGTCCAGCCTCCGACGTCACCCCACTTGATCTCCTTAATCTGATTGGAAAATCAATGGCAAAAAGATATCAATCGATTTAAAAAAAAAACGCTGTCAGTTATATAACACACTTGATTTTTTTTAACCCATTTTTGAAACCCTAAAATGAAACATTAATCCTAAACACTAATAAAAAATGTCCATTTAAAAATACCAACACTTGGTATTCTTACTTGAATATTTAACGCCCTCGTTAGAAATCTGAACCTTTTTGAAACTGAAAAACTGAAACATCTGAATCTGTCTTGAAACCTTCTTTTCAAGCTGTAACTCTCTCGCACTTAAAACCATAAGCCCGAGTGGAAAGTTTAATGCTTAACTGGATTTTAAAAGCCTATTTCTCAAACCATAACCATATCTTGAAACCCTAATGATTGATTCAAAACCTGTCTTGAAATTCTAATTAGAAACTCTAACATTGAACTCTTTTAGTGCCAAGCGACATCAGAAACGGAAACCTCTAGAGGGCCAGCATATTATTTAACATTTTCACCCATCTTTCAAGGCTGACAAAATATTGTGTGATATGTCTGTAAATATGGTTGGTATCATATGAAAGATTGATTTCAATTCCTTTGAATTGCATCTAGGTAATATCTGTGTTGTAAGTGTGGAAACACTGCCATCCTATGGTCACAGTTATCACTACAGCGCTTAATTGGTCTGCATAAAAATATGTACTGGACCAGAATTTTATTATTGTTATTACTATTACTAGTACACTGAAAGAGTTAACTTTTAACCTTGAAGCCTTAACTCTCTCTTGAAATCCTAACTTCAGACCGTGACAGAAGCTCCAGCCCCAATTTAAAACGTCAACCTTTGCGTCAACGGTTTAAAACACAAATCCTGGCTTGAAATCTTAATTGAAAACCCTAACCTTGCTTTAAAACTCTAATCCTCTTTTAAAGCCATATTTTCTAACCATAATCTCCGTTAAAAACGTTAACCTTTGTCTGAAACTCAAATGGTGACTCTCCTTTTTGCGTTTTGATTTTGTCTGGTTTGTCTTTGAGTTTTGCGACCATCATGACGGCGTCCGTGCTCTTCTGCTTATCTGAATTTGCTTCCCGGCACGGCTTGCCACGCCGACCCGTCAGGAATGTCTCCGTCCGCCGGGTTTAATTTAGCGCCGGCTGCTACCGGTTAGCTCATATGTTAGCAAGCTAAGTTTAGAACCGTAATCCTGGGTGGGCTCCACGGTGAAGAAAGCTAGGAAGACGACAGCTTTGCTTGGCTGAGTTTAAGACCGCAGAAAGACCAACTAAAAAGTCTCAGGACGCCATGGAAAAAAGGACACGGGAAGGCTGTAAAATTGGGCGATCGCTTTAGTCATTTTTTGAAGGATTTCTTCCAGGGTTGTGGCCCGAAAAAAGAAATCTTGACTTTCACCAGTCTTTCTAGGTGCTTACAATTTTAATAGATTTATTAGTTCAATTAAAATCAAACAATTTAAAGATTTGATTTCTTAACAGATCCTTTGGAAAGTTCACTTTTAACCCAGACGTCTTTTTACGTGTCTTTCGTTTTGGGGTACTTGGCCAAAAAAAACAGTAGATCCACGATTGAAAAAGGGTTGAGAACAACTGATTAATGCATTTTTACGTAGAAATGTACCCAGTTGACCACAAACTGACTCCTGGTTTCGCGACCTCTCACCTGACCCTTGTAGAATCCTTCGAAGCCGTCGCTCACCGCGAACATTTTGTGGCCTTCGCTGATGCCCACCCGAACGGCCGAGCGCACGGCGGCGTTCATCCCGGCGGCGGGCGCCCCCACATTCAACACGGCCACGTTGAAGGAACTCTGAGCGGAGGTAAAGACAGTGGAAAAGCTTTGCTTTCAGAACATCCGCAACCCTTCAAACTTTGAGCGGGACCGGAACCAGGCCGGCGTATCCCGATCCCGATCCCGCCATGCCATAGGCTGCATGCTGCCACACGATGCAGCCGTGCACAACTCAAGGACGCACGCAACCCATGTGTGTTCCAGGCTCATCTTGCCGTTTCTACGCATAGTGTTTCTCATTGAAGGTTACCGTGGCAACCGGATTGCGATTCGAGGTAAAATCGCGTAAAGCATATGAGAGTGCGGCCAGTGAGCGGCGATCGATGACAAAGGCGCTGTCTTCGCACGGCCCATCTGTGCCAAGACAAAGCAGGAAGTCGGCAGCGCTTCCGATTCGCTTATTTTACAGCCGATCTTCCAAAACTCAAGCTAAACATAATGCCATACAAGAAAGCTGCTCACCCAAATCAAGCTAGTGCTACAATTAGACATTATGTTATCTGTGGCATACGAATCACTAAATTAAACTCTGCAATCACATATATCACATTTGCAAGCATTTACAGTAGCAATGGACGCATTGAACCTCAACCTGTTTTGACAATCTATTACACTTTTTTGTGTCCCGAGTATTTTTTTTTTTTTTTTTTTAATTCTTCCTGTTGGATGTATCAATGGCCCAAATCAGGTTAAAATTAACAAACTGAAATGGGTATTGCATTGATGATGTTGTTTTCCGTCACCTGTTTTGTTTGTGATCATTACACATGTTCCCTTTATGGTGGCATAAAACAACACATTATGTGAGAAAAAGGAAAACAGACCAAAAATGCTTACAAAATGGGATAAAAATATAAAACGTTTAAAAAGCGAAAATAAGAACTGCATTAAATCCCAAATATATAAAATAATAATAAAAATAACAACAAAATCTAAAAGTGTGGATTAGCTCCGCCCCTCCTTCCTCATTGGCCCGTTAGTGTCACAAACAGCGTCCCACAATGCATTTGCGCAGGGAGTACCTTGCTGGGCTAACGTTAAGGGATGTCAGAGCGGCTAAAGGGGAGACACATGACATTTTTCAATAAATCGTCCACATGATTCACGATATCAGTAACCATCAAATATGGAAATTGGCGCTTACGTGCGGAAGTTCCGAGTCGGCCTTGCGGTTACACAGAAGTCTGTAGGTGATCAGGTTGTTCTCAAAGCTCCTATCAAGACCAAAAAAAAAAGCTAAATTATAACAACAAACTGCGGTAAGCCTGTGTATGGCATTTCCTATTACGTGTTAGCATTAAACTAGCATTAAGGTTAATGTGATTGTTTAGTTCATTCAAAACCAAAGACACTTAAAAAAATTGAATAAATAAATAAAGTAGTTGATGTTGAATGTCTCGTACTCTTAAACATAAAAATAAGTCTTTGGGATTGAATGAGTTAAGACACATAGTGTGTAGTTTTCTTTGTTAGTGGTTTAGGCTAACAGTCAACTTCAACTGTCAGAGGCTCAAAGCAAAAATAGTGGTCAGGTCACTCGTATCTTGAGGCACCAGATTTCTCGGTACAAAATGAAAATTAGCATGCGGTAGCCACGAAAACAAAAAACGTGGGTCCGAGGCAGTTGACGTTTTCTCGAAGTGGAAATGAAATACCTGCCACGCAGTCTGACCGCCTCCTCAAACTTCTTTTCGTCCATGGCCTTTTGCACTTCCTGTGTCTGAACAAAACACAAACGACAATACTGAAAAAAAAGGCAAAAATTGTTCAAAATCGTATTCAGCGTAATTCTGATTTAAGTCCAGTCAGGTCATCTGGGATTAATACAGCTATCAAGAAATCCAATTGAGTGCTCCTTAGTGCTGGGACAGGAACCTGTCTGTTTCTTTTCAAATTGAAAGTAAAATTGGAGGGGAAAAAAGTCAACCAAATCGGGTAAGTCCACTTTAAATCTATTCCAAAGTAGGTACATCTAAAATTGTGTGATAAAATTGTATGCCAATGGTCAATTTTAGTAGAGTCATACGACGTTATATGATACTTTTGCATTTGTGCGTTTGCCGCTCCTCTCACCATCTGCACGCACTCCATGAGGGGCAGGCGCACAGCCTGGTTGCCCACCAGCGACACCACGCAGGCGGGCGTCCCGGGAGAGGCCTCCAGCAAGGCCAGCACCGCTTCCACGCCCATACGACTGGCCTGCGGAGGGCGGGTCAAGGTGACGCCGTCAGCGGGAAGCCCCGCCTCCGGCCGGGCGTCTTACCAGGATCCTGTCAAAGGCCGACGGGGTCCCCCCTCGTTGGACGTGGCCCAGGATGGTCACCCTGGTGTCCAATCCCAGGTTGCGCACCACAAGCTGTCGGCCACATCATCAGTTGGTATCAGTTTGGTATTTCAGCCAGAAATTTGAAGTTCATCATTAGCATTTTGGGGGCCACATAAAATGATGTGGCGGGCCAGATCCCGCCCCCGGGCCTTGAGTTTGACTCCTGTGTGTTAGATGGAGCCCATGGCGACATCCCGGGCGGGGAGGGGGCACTTACGTCTTTGATGTAGTCTGGCGTGATGGGTTTGTTGTGGCGGTCGATGGCGCCTTCGGCCACAATGATGATGTTGAGCCTCTTCTTGTCAGCGCGATTCTACAAAAAAAAACCCACAAGCATTGGATTTGAAAATGATCCCGCCCTACCGTCTTTTCCAAGTGGTTGTACGTGCCGCTTTGGTAACATTACCTCAGATAGCTTGTGACACATGTTGTCCTCCCAGCCGTCTTCTGGAGGCATTTCAGGAAAAAACACCCAGTCCGCTCCGCACGCCAGAGCGCTCACCAACGCCAAGTATCTACACACATGGCACGAAAGGAAGTCACGTCTCAATTTGTTTGCCCAATTTCTGTCCTGGCTTAGTCCCATGAGATTCCGTCGCCGCACGTACCCGCAGTGGCGACCCATCACCTCCAGCACGAAGGTCCTCTGATGGCTGAAGTCAAGAGCGCGGAGTTATGTCATCGGGCTAGCTAGCGGCGAGCGAGCGTTTGCGGGCGGGACCTTTGAGCGGTTGTCATGATGGCGTCCACCACCTCGATGATGCGGTGCAGCGCCGAGTCGGTTCCGATGGTCATGTCGGTACCGCAGAAGTCGTTGTCGATGGAGCCCACCATGCCCACGATATGCAGAGTGGAGTTGTCCCGCGCCGCCTCCTTGCTGATGGAGCCTTTAGCCGCCAAAATTCGGACGAAGGTTAGATCATTTGATTACCGTACTTTAAACACCATATTATTAGGGACAGCCTCCATTATGGGGTCTGTTTCCGTACTTTACCCACCATTAAAAGGTGCATGCCAGTGTACGTACTACACGCATTTCTTCATTTGCTCTTATTGGTTATTCATTGCCAGCCGATATTTCGTAACGTTCTTCGATTGGTTTATCGCAACCAGCGTGTGTACCGTACAATGTTTACGTTGTGTAATACGTAAACGTTCTCACAGGTCGGTTATTAAACGGTGCATGCTCAGACATACGGCCAGTGTACGTACTACACGCATTTCATCATTTTCTCTGATTGGATATTCGCTGCTAGCGTACTGTAAGCACCGTATTTCGTAACGTTCTTTGATTGGTTTATCGCAACCAGCGTACAGTACGTACCGTACAATGTTTACGTTATGTAATACATAATACATCTCTGCTTTATCACTACCATTCCATTCAAATTGGGTTTACATGTGATGGTTTCATTCCGAGTCATTTTGAAATACCGTATTTCCTGCACCATACGGCGCACCATATTATTAGGCACGGTCTCGATTACGGAGTGTTCCGTACATATCCCATACATACGTACCGTATTAAAAGGCGCATACGGTCGTCAGGAACAGGAAACCTTACGAAATGTACTCTGAATGGTTGCGCACACAAGGAGAGCCGGATTGTAGGGCGCAAAGTTGATTTTGGAGAAAACTAAAGGCTTTTTTTTTTTACGGTACAGAAAATACGATCTTTTCTGAAACCTCTTGATCCCGACGGACCTTTGTGCACCAGCTCATCCAGGAGCCCGCTCCACTCCTCCCGGAAGAGATTGGCCCCGGTCAGGCTTCCGTCTCCGCCGATGACGCAGAGGTTAGTGATGCTCTTCTGCACCAGGTTGAGCGCCGCCTGCAGGCGACCCTCGCGGCCGCGGAAGGCTTTGCAGCGGGCGCTGCCGATCACCGTGCCGCCCTGCGGGGGGCGGGGCCGTGGCGCAAATTCAAACGTTTGACACCTGGTTTGATGCTTTTGTTGCACTCACCACTTGTAACATGCTGGAGACGCTTTCCCACGACGCCTCCTCAATGTTGGCGCCGCCGTCCACCATACCCTGGTAGCCCTGTAGGGCGCCGTGTATACCAAAAAAAAAAAAAAAAATTGGTATCTATATTGGTATCTATTTATATAACTTTAAAACAGCAACTTCAGGTTCATTATTCTTTTATAATACTGTCCAATATAGTATAAGCATAGCATCACTATTCATAAAACATTTCAAGTTTTTCATTTACAGTGTTGGCTCATTTTTAAACTTTACATTAGAAAATCATAAAGGTCGGATTACACCTGAAGCCAGAAAAAAAAAAAAAAAAAAATATATATATATATATATATATATATATACCAATTCTCTATACAAATTCTAATATATATAGATATAAATAGGTACATACAGCATACAGTTATAGAATTGTTTACTTTTCCTGTCTTTTTTTTTTATTTTTACTTTGTTTTTCTTCCAATTTTTTAATTTAATATTTTTCGTTTTCCCTTTTCAACTTTTTTCCAAAGGATTGCCGTTTTTTTGTGCTCTTTGTGTATATACAGATGATCACATTCTTAGAATTCAGTCACGTTTATCGTATTATTACTGTCACATTTTTATTATTTTAACACATTTTTACTGTCATGTTTGCATTTTCTATGTATTTTTTCATGCTTTTGACATTTTCCTTGTGTTTTTTTGCATATTTGTAAGATTTTGTCAGTCACATATATATACATTTTCCTTGTCATTTTTTTTAATTCACAGATTTATTTTTTTTTTACTTTGTCACTTTTTCTGTTAATTTTGTCCGTCATTTTTTCTTTTACATTTTTCTCTTTTTCAATTCTTTCTTAAAAATCTTTCTCTAAAACGTTCACAAATTTGATAAGGATGTTTGATTGCCCTGAAAAGATATCCCATGCAATTTGTCGTTCGTCTTCATTTGCAGTGAAACGCGAGCCTCCCCCGGGGGAGGTCATCATGTCGGACGGCAGCCGTCATTTTCTTGGCTCGGATCGTCCGAAAACTGACGCTAACATACTTGAAAATATTTCTTTTGGGGTCAAGGAAAACGCCGTGTGCTCGCCATAGTCCAAGCAGGCGAGCAAATGCGTGTTTGCGGTCTCGTGCGTTGAGGAAACGGAGTCAGCTAGGATCAGCACTTTAATCCAATTAGCAATTAAACGCACTCTTACCATTCCCCCTTCTAACATGGCCACGCCCCTTTTTCACTCTTTAAAGGGGCACCGGCCATCTTGTCATTTTTAAATATTTCACATTTTCTACCTATTTTGTCTCATTCTTTTTGGTTTATTTCTTTTTTGTTTTTAAGAATCATACACAACACACATTTGAACAATTCCACATTTTCAAGTCATTCGCTTGTTACGCTGACATTTGTTTTAAAACCTCCCACTTTTTTATTATAATTCTGTAAAATAATAGTTTTTAGCAGTCAGATTCTTTTTTTTTTTTTAATATTTTCTAATTAATGTTTGGCATGTTCTCGGTGTTGCGGTGGTTAGCACATCAGCCTCACAGTCAAAGGGACTTGAGTTCAAATCCACCCGGCTCTGGCCTTTCTGTGTGGGGTTTGCATGTTCTCCCCAAGCCTGCGTGGGTTCCCCTAAACTATACATGAAAGGCATACTAAATTTTCCTTAGGCGTGATTGGTTGCTTTCTAACTGTCACCCTTTCACTACTGCCACATTTTACCCTTTTCATTCTTTTTTTTTCCAAGTTTGATACTTTATCACCGCCTTTGTGTTAACTATTATGTGTGTGTGTGTGTGTGTTTTTTTATAATCTGACCTCATGTATGAAGTAGACTTTGGCTCCCACGTAAATTCCCATGCGGACCACCGCTCGGACCGCCGCGTTCATCCCTAAAAGAACAAGCAGACAATTTCACTGGTGTGATTGACCGAATACCATATTTTAAAAAAAAACAAAAAAAAAACAATGGCATGAAATTACACACACATAGGATGCAAATTGCAAGACCGTTTGAGTTGATTGACATTTAATTAAGATTGTGTTGCCCAGATGCATCTCCCATATGCGTGTGTTATATAACAAGCACAAACACACACATGCTCATCATCATGGCTGCAGTGTGTGTGCATGTGAGTGTGTGTGTGTGTGTGTGTGTGTGTGTGTGTGTGTGTGTGTGTGTGTGTGTGTGTGTGTGCATTCATTCTTTCCTCCCTTTGGTCGGACACTTGCTGCTCCTCACGTAGGCGCTGCGTCACTTTTCCAGTGCCCGCGTCAAGTAATCATGCGCATCTACCGGAAACCCATCTCTTTTGCCTTCAGCGTAAAAGCATAGCTGGGCCTAAGTATCAATTAAAGTATCCCCATATGAAAGTCACACGACGGAAGTAAGTGTTTAACATCACTAACTTGACAGACTCACGACTCATCCTCCGCCAGTGAAACAGGAATTCTCACCAGGGACAGAATTTTCGTTTTATTTGTTCAAAAGACGAAAGGGTTTTAAAAACTGTGCTGTTTTTACATTTTGTAACTGTACGTGCGAAGGTGTAAATTTATTTCCTCGTGAAAGGACAGATGGATTTTGAAAAACCTCTAAGTAGCACTTGTTGATGTAGACGTGCCGTCACGCACGCAAACTGGTTACCCGGCGTGTGTTTGTGCTCGCACGGGTGTTTTTTAACGGGTGTGTGTTTATTTTCGAGCGTACGTGTATGTAATAACAATGCTCTACGTATTGCGTAACTTCTTTCCAGTGAATCACGATGTAAAACCACATCGGTGCTCCCCAACGAGAACGCTTACATTTTATCGATAGCAAAAAGAATAATATGAATTATTAATCATAAGTGGGCACAGGCTTGGGCTTTCTTTCTTTTTTTTTGGGCGCAGTTTAACAAATCCCCATCAATCACTTACTGCATGATTCCATTATCGGACAGCTCTTGTTTTGGTGATGCACGATTTTTTTTTTAAACCATCATCAACCAACAGCTGTTTCCCGTGCGTGTGATTGGGGTCCATTTGCCGTCCGATAATGGAAGCCGGGCGTCTCGGTTATTACCTTGGGCATCTCCGCCACTGGTGAGTACGGCGATGGCTTTTCCGGCGCCGGACAAGTTCTCGAAGAGTTTGCGGGTGTCTTGGCGCTTGGGGGCCGACATGACTTGGCTGGACTGCTCCCTCCCTGCTCGAGTTGTCTTTCCTCTTCGTGAGGACAGTGACGGCCGGGCCAGTTCGGATGGAGCAGGCGAACCGTACCGACTGCAGTGGGTGCCGCCCCCCCTCTTTTTGCCAAGATCTTACCGCAGAAGAAGAGGACTCACTAAACAACACTTTGTGATGCGAAGCGAGAATAAATGGAGAATAGCAAGAGGATTTTGTAGTTGTAGAACACACGTCAGTGAGTTGTGGTCACGAAGGTGATTTTAAAAAGTGTCCTTAATGTTTGTATTGATCTCACGCAGGAGTCGTGATGTCTGAGAAGGGAAAAAAATCAGAGTGAGACATCCTGCCGCCTGACTGTCGCCTAACCTGCCGAACATTGCCAAAGATCCTGTGAGACGTGACGTCAAGATTTGTGTACATGTACGTTAGTGTATGAGTGCAGGTGAGTCTTTTAACGCGTTTGTCTGGTTATGAGTTTGTGAAGCTACATGGTCATAAAAAAATTAATAATACCTGGTTAGTTTCTGAAAAAAAAATACCGGTCGTTTACTTACAAATAAAGCTACTTTGTATAGTTGAGGTGTTTTAAAAAAAGACCTAATATGAATAGGATTTTTTTTTTCAGAGAAAAAAGAAAATAACTATGTTCAGTAATCCCCCCCCAAAAAACAAAAACAACAACAACCATGTATAGTTGGGGGGGAGGAGGGGGGGGGGCGCAAAAAGCAAGCATGCGAGACTGTTTTTTCTGAAAGAAGAAAAAAACACAAAAGACTTTTTTCTTGGAAAAAAAGACCATGTATATAGTAAGTTATATTTTCTCGCCATAAAACGACCGTGTAGAGAAGTTGTGTTTTTCTCCAAAAGAAAACAACACCTTATAAAATAGGGCTTTTTTTTTGCGAATTAAACAACTACGTATAATAAGGGTTTTATTCACAAAAAAAGACCATGTATAGTAAACCCTTTTTCCTCTCAAAGTTACGACAATGTATACTAAAGCTTTTTGTCTCTCGAAAACGTGACCATGTAGTTTTCTTTTCCGGAAAAAAAAAAGATCATGTAAGGCCTTTTTTTAACCCTCCTTAAAAACAACCATGTATAGTAAGGCTCTTTTTTTTCGAAAAAAAAAAAAACGTTTTGTTTTGTTCGTTTTTTTGTAGAAGAAAAAACACTGTTTTAAAAAAGAAAAGTCTTACCAACGTGCACATGACTGATTTAAAAAAAAAAAATATATATATATATATATATATATATATATATATATATATATATATATATATATATATATATATATATATATATATATATATATATATATTGTTGCAGGAATTGTACCCTGTTCGTCCACACTTTACGCAAAGCTTTAAAGCACTTTGCCAAATCTGTTGGAAATGTCATCTTTGAAGTTGTATTTACTTTTTTAAGATTGGTGGGCTCTTCCATACTTCTCATTTAGGGGGAAAAACTGAGCTTTACAGGTTTGTGTTTGACATGTGCCAATGTGAATAAAAAAAAAAAAAAAAAAAACAGACGCTCATGATGTGTAGAATAGAAAAGGCAAGCCAAGTTGCCCCAGAGTGTCGCCAGCGTGTCCTATCTCGCTCACACGTTTGGCGCCTTTGCTTTGCCAGGAAGGTCGCTAAGAGGTCACACACGACTGAAACGCATTCAAGTGTCTCCGTGACCAACAAAACTCATTGTTTCAAAACGCCATGTTTACATTACTTACTTTGCGCTGTATAGCGTCCAAATCTTTGATGTTTTGATCAGAAGGCATATCACATCAAGGGGATATAATTGCAAGACACCAAGCAGCTGAAATTTCACCCAGATGGTGCATATCAAAGTTTAACATGGCATGACCACTTTGTTAACACACTACTGGGGTGTGCAATGTTTTGGCTAAAATACTGAGGCTACATTTGTTTTTAACTTCCTGCACTGTGTCTCCCCCTGCAGCTCCAAAGACAAATTGCATTTGAAACATTAAATTCTACCTTGACAAAAGAGGAATAATATCAAATATCAAAATGTGAATGACACGAAGAGGCAGAGAGTGTGTGTGAATAAAAATACATTTATTTACAGTGGCATGGATCATAAATTAACAAGCAGCGGCAGCAACAAAACAAAAGCAGCGTTAGCATCCACAACTATTGCATTTAGTCTTTGCTTCATTTGACTTTCAGACAATATATTATTCTTTATTATCTTCAACAAACAGCTTGTCACGTTTCAACATTTACAGTAAATATCTTTCTGCTGCACAAACCAAAAGAAAGAACATTTTAATATTCTAGTCTTAAGAATCAAATTGGGGGGGGGGGGGGGGGGGGGGGGGGTAAAGTGTCATTCATTATTCCATATTGGATTTTACATTCATGATTTCAAATTACATCTACCGAGCAGGGAAAACATCCGCAAATGTGGCATATATCAAAACAAAAACATTAAATTGGAACTTCTAAGGCATTCTTATCCAGAAAAGTCAAGCGTGGAACATACATGAAATCTGCACCCAGAAAAAATAAGTCTATCAAGTCACCTGTGTGGAATATAACACTCTATATTTTATATATATAAAGTTTGAAAAATTGACATTCAAAACATTTGAATGGCTTTTCCTAATCACGTCTTTGGGTTTAAATGACTAAAAAAAAAAAAATCTACAAAAAATGGTCCAACATTCACAATTCAATTCAGTTTGTCTTCATTCAAGTTTACGTAAAATCGTTTAAGGGTTTTCAGTAGGACAGGACGACTCAAATATTAGCCTAAAAGACAACATACGAGTCCAAATTCCAAAAAATTCCAAATGCAAATGCTGATTGCGATTGCTAACCGGTTAGCTTAGGTGTTTGTGAAAATGGTGTCTAGAAATGGTAATGGCTAGCACGCTAATCGCGATGGCTAACCGGTTAGCATAGGCCAATTTAGTTTGTTTCTGAAAATGATGTCTAAAATTTGGTGACTATAAATGCTAATTGCTATCACACTCATCTTAATTGCTAACCGGTTAGCATAGGCAAATTTTGTTGTTTTCTGAAAATAGTACCTAATTTTATTTATTTTTTTATCATAAATGGTAAACACTAGTATACTAAGGCTACTTGCAATTCCTAAAAAAATCGTTGGTGTCTAAGAATGTATAGAAGACAATAAATCATCAGTAGTTATGTAAGCGCAAACTCACGTTCGACATTAGATTATCTTAAAAATATCGGGGAGCGGGGGGCTGATTATGCAATTTGATGGAATAAATGATTTGGTTGATTTATTTGAAAAAAGATTCGATAGTGAAACGTAAGACCACTGTTCTTGTTTTCTTAAGCTAGCTTTCTTTTCTTTCGGGCAACTCAAAGTGATGCCAGAACCTCCAAATTTAAACTGCAAAAAGACAAACACTTGGAGTTAGCTAGCTGTATTTCTCAGTGTGCTAGCTTGCTAACTAGCAGCAAGCTAACACGCTAAGAAACGTTCTTGAATCATTTTAAGACTCATGAAAGTAGCATTGTTTTAGTTTTTGTCAGCGAGTATTTAACTGTGCTTTTCATCTTTTTGCGTAACTTTTTGCAATGGCGCTAACGTTAGCATCTAAGACAGTGAAGGCTGATGATGATTTAGCTTTTGATGTGGTCTTAAAATGCTAGCGATAACGAAAAGCTGCACCATCAACTTCGAAACAGATCCGATAGATTTGTTGTGCCATTAGCCCTGAAGCAAAGAATGAAAATTCTCGTTTGTAGTAGCCCGTTAATGCCACAGGATGGCGGCAAAGAAGCTCTTCAGCACACTTTGACATAGCTCATTGAATTCAAAGTAAAGCATACAAAAAACAGGCATGGTGAGGGTTTTTTTTTGTTGTGAATAATACAAAAATGGACAACATTTATTGGAAAATGTTCAATGTTTGGATGAAGGTAGTGGACAGTGTCCTTAATTTTGTTTTCTTTTATCTGATTGGTTCCAAATCCAGCTCGCAATGGTATTCATTTGCAAACTAGTCCAAAAATGTACTTTATTCACAGTTGATTGTCAACGTCACTCCCTAAGTTTGTTTTACATTTTAAACTGGATTTTTTGTGTGGAATGAATGGTGAACTGGTTTATTTGCTTGTTTTTTTTGTTTTTTTTGCTCAGTTGAGGTTGAACGGTGGTTTTGTTGGCATTCAAAGAATTCTGCGTCGTAAGACCACTTGGGGAAATAAGCAAGATTCTACTTTCTGTACACCAAAACGTCCTCAGTTGGAATATATGGAAATATACAATTTGGAAGAATAAAGAAGATCAACTTTCATCTCTCTGCTCGAACGTAGAAATCTTTAGAAAATACTCCTCGGTGTGTGCGTGGGAGGCTTTCAGGCGGAAATATTTCCCAAGAATCCCAACTCACAGAGTAGGAAAAGCCACAATAAAGTTGGAGTTGCACCGAGACGTCAGTAGGTGGCAGCAAAGGGAAGCGATCATACTTCAATCTGCTCGTCAGCAGAAGTTCTAGAAAAGACACAAAAGTGGGAGGAATGACATATTTTTGTCAATGAACATTAGTGATGGGACCAGAGAAAAATCCCACGAGATGAGATTAAATCCATGAGAGCAGGAAAAGACAAATTTTTTGCAATTTTTTTCCACAAATGGTATATAATTTCCAATTTTCCAAGACTATAAGGAAATGAACAAGTGATCTAGGCTTCAGGGAGCGTTAGCAGCCGCTCACCACACTCTGATGCAACCGTGTGTTGTATGTTGTAAAAAAAAAAATGACGTTTAAAGTTAGGAAAACAAGAGAAGACCACATTTCATTTGAATTTCATTTCACCTAAAACCTACAGTGAGCGCGTCGCCATGGAAACGATACTTCGCCTTCATGAAATTTCGTCATCTTTAACAGACGTCCCTGTGAAACGAGGACCTGAAAGAGGGAGCGTCTTATGTGTCCAAGCAAAACGAGAGTTGCACTCACAGAGTTGACGTCTCCTTCCTGCGCCAGCATGTCCATTCCTGCCAGCTGATCCAGGATCAGATTGCCATCGCCCACCTGTGCCAAAACATTCACCAACAAACACCATGACATCGTTAGCAAGGTTAGAATTTTTCCACATTGCTGGAAGAACGGGAGGAAACGCTCTGACCTGTTCGGAATGCATGGCACTGACGTGTGGCGCCATGTTGTTGTTTGCTCCTCTGCTGTTGTTGTTGTTGTTGCTGCTGTTGTACAAGGCTCCGCCTCCACAGAACGTCGCTTGTTGCTGGTACGCGCTGGCGAACGAACGGGCGCATCTCATCAGACTCTGAATGGAAACGTTATTCAAAGAGGCGGGGCTCACGAGTACCCGTTGGGCGTCTGCATCCAGCCGTTGAGGTCGGCGCCCCCGGCGGCGGCGGCGGGGTAGGCGGGCGCCGCCCCTCCCTGCATTTGGCCGTGGGCCGCCGCCATCCTGGGTGACAACAGCGCCCCGGTTGAACAAGACAAGATGGATGCCGAGTCTTGATGGTGATGTTGATGATGCTGGCCCATGCCTCCTAAACAATTGAACAAAAAAATCTCTTATTGAATAATTTTGACGGATTTTAAAGCTTGACGCGGACACGACAACGTTTATGACAGAGGGACAGTTTTGCCGTGGCGCGTACCGTAGTTGGGTGCGGCGTAGGCGAAGTGTTGCATGGCGCTTTGAGACATACGCTGATTGGACCCGCTCATTGAGGCGGCGGCCATGTTGGGAGGCATGTTGATCATGGAGCCGTGCTGGTGTTGCTGCTGCTGACGTTGGCGCAGGTGGTTGCTGAGGTACTCGCGCTGTCGCTGCGCCAACATCTGCGCGTTAAACGAGCCCTGCGGAAACGCAAGATATTTGGAGCCAAATTCCACAGGAAGTCAAAGTCTTTGATCATCAATCAATCAATCAATCAATCAATCAAATTTGATTTGTATAGCCCCGAATCACCGAAGTCTCAAAGGGCTAAAGGTCACGTCGAGACTTCCTTTGAAAAAAGAAGTCTTTTAGCAACACCCCTGCAAAAAAAAACGTTGCGTCGAGTGGACGCAGGATGATTTGAAAGTATGGCAAAATTTCTGCGCTTTGGAATTTGGTGTCTAACCTGGTTGGGGAGGTTGGACCTGAGAGGTAGATTCATACTGGACATGCCGGCCATCTGGTTCATGATTGGCTGACGGTTCTACGAGGGAAAAATCGGACAGTTAGCTCAACTCTTTCTCGACAAGCAAGGAAAAATATGACTTTTTATATAAAAAAAAACAGCATTTGAATATTTATATGATAGAGTGCGATTTCAGTAATAAAAGTGCTTTTTTTTTTTTCTTTTTTTTTGTTACCAGCTGTGCCTGCAGGCGGTGCTGCAGCTGCAGCCTGAGGTTGTTGGGCTGCGGGGGAAGCGTGGGGTTGGGCCCCGCGGGACGGACGGCGCCCGGCCGGGGGCCCGGCGCCCCGGGCATCCTCATCATGGGCGGGTAGCCGCCGGCCCGCTGCTGCCCCATGTGGCCCCCGCCGGCGGGGTGGCAGAGGAAGGAGGAGTCGGGGGGCGGGCCGCCGTACCCCGCGTAGTGCTGCGCGTACACGGGGGGCTTGACGTCCGGCCCGAAAACGTGCTCCTGCTCCGACGCGCTGCCCTGAAACCACAGCTGTAAGCGGGGAGCCCGCTCGCCGGCGCGCCGGGTAGAATTTTGGACGTTCGTCTCACCTGCCCAGCCAGCGCCGGGATGCCCAGCATCTTGTCCAGCTCCTCCAGGCCTTCGTAGTCCTTGAGGACGGAGCAGAGCTGGCTGAGGAGCGCGCCCTCGTCGGCGGGGCCCTCGGGGGCCGCCGCGCAGCAGCCCAGCCCGTCCTCGGGGGGGACCCCGTACGGCGACCTGCGACCCGAGCGCTCCGGTTGAGTTGACTCGGTTTAAGTTCAACTCAGAGTTGAGATCTCTCTACCTGTTCGGGGTTCCGTAGTGGTCCAGCATCATCCTGTCGGGCCACGGGGCCGTCTGATTGGGCGGCGCTTGCTGCTGAGGGTAGGCGGGGTTGGGCAGCTCCATTTCTGATTGGACGGGAGAAGAAGGTCGATTCTGTTAGTCGCGTTCTGTGACTTAAGAAGTAATCTGTTCATTAACTATCGTTAAAATAAAAATGTCATTTGTATACATTTACGGTATGACAAATTTGATTAAATAATTGACTGGAAATAATGAAATGTTTTTGGAAAGATATGCATGTTGATTCTTTTTTTTCATTATATAATACCATCATTAGCTATAATGAAAATAGGATATTGGAAGAAATATAGTTATGACTTGGCAGCCATTTTGAACTGACCAAAGTGAGTATTTGTTTTTTTTTTAGTTTCCCAACTTAATGATCATATCACATTCATTAAAAAAAAAAAAAAAAAAACCATAGTGGACGTCGTTTCACGTCAATGGTGCTCAAAGTGTTAAAATAAGGTCATTGGAAAAATATAAACTTGAACAGCACAAAAAAAGAAATTATTTATTTTATGTTAAAGTGCTGAATTAAATATTTGGCTCGATAATACAATTCAAACTGCAAATCGATGATTACAATTGTATTGAAATAAACAAACTGACATCTGCATGCGTTGGGCTCTTACCTCCAGCCATCATCTGCATGCCCACCAGGGATCGGGACGACGGCGGCGCACCCCTGGCGGCGACGGCGCCGCTCATGTTGGGGAGCATACGAGCCCCGCGGACCCCCTGGCCCAGGGACGCTGCCGGGGGGGCACCCCCTGGCCCTTGAGGGCCCCAGCCGGGCTGCAGGGAGCCTGGGGTTTGCCCGCTGGACAACATAGCTGACAGGAAAAAATACATAAATAAATAAATAAACCACACACTCCAGACCCTCATTTCAAGAATTATAATGACTATTATAATGAAATTTCATATTGCATGTGGTGGTCACCGGCATGGTTGTTGGCTGCGTGGTTTCCCATCATGCCTTGCTGCTGAAGTAAGGAGTAGGGATTGTTGGCGCTCCTGTGCTGTGGGGGGAGTGGTCTGCCAGTGACGCCGTCCTGTGATAGGCTCCTAGCGGGAGCCGCACCTCGAGCGGGTTGGCCCTGCCTGGCGCCGCCTACTGTAAGTAAGAGCATCATTATGTTCCACTCCTGTCCTCTAGGGGGCGATAATGCAAATTGCAAAGCAGTACATCACTCAAATCTCATCAGACAGAAAGAATGTCCGCCAAATGATGACCAGAATTTGCGATTTTAAAACCTTAACTTTGACTTCAATCTACATTTAAAAATATTATTTTTAAATAATATTATTTTGAAATTCTAACCCTGGTGTGTACCTGCAGGGAAGGCTGCGTGCTGGGGGGGCGGGCTCTCGTGCTCTCCGTGAGTTCCGTCCATCATCTGCAGGATGTCTCCCATGACGCTTTGCTTGTCGGCGGGGAAGGAGGAAGAAGAAGAAGAAGAAGAGGATGGACCTCCTCTGGACATTTGTCTGTGGAACGACTGCTGATGATTATGAGAATGATGATGATTGCCGCCGCCCTGCAGGTCATCCAGAAGATCCTCCAATTCGCTGGTCTGAGGGAAAACGTTCATGCAGGAGTTCATTTGAAACCCTCAGTCCTAGATTAAAACATTAACCTAGTTTTTAAAGTCTGTGTTTCGAAGCCTAAACCCTAAACTTGAAGACCTAATCACATTTGAAAAGCCGTGATTGGTTGCTACCTGAGCAATTGTGATGTCAATATATTCTATGCAGCCTCGCTTTGTTTTTTCATCCATTTTAGGGAGCGACCATTTTGCCTTTTGGTGTTGACTGAAAATGACATCACAGTTGCTCAGGTAGCAACCAATCACGGCTCATCTTGACCAAACTCAGAATTGAGATGTCATTTCTAGGCGACAGCCAGTGACAAAATGGCTGGCCTGGGAAAACGGATTTTACTGCGGAATACATTTTTCATAGACACAATATTCATCTTTATGCCATGGTTAGACGAGTGGGGACATATACAACATATTGTATTCAACCACTGCTTCAATTTCTAAGCCTTTGCTTGAAACCTTAACCCTCGCCGAAACAAAATAACTTTTATGTACTGTCGGTTCCCATCCGTTTTTTCCCGTCACGCTGTGACTGCACGCTGAGTTTGAGGTGAAACTCCCCCCAAACTCGTTTGTTGACTCTACCTCACAAGCCAGCTGAGCGGATATCCCATACGAAGCAGACTGATCAAATGACTGAAACGTGTCGCCGAGGTCTCGTGGCCGCTTGGCTGACCAATGGAGGAGGAGCTAAAAATAGAGCGGGGCCTCTAATGAGGTCACATGTGATGTACAGTAGGACGCACGTATGCAGTCGGGACCTTCAAGCCACAGTGGATGTGCGTGGAGACAATATTTACAGAAATATTGGGGGAGGGGCTATTTCTAGCCAAAAAATGAAAGAAAAATATAAATGCATGTTCTTAAAAGGTCTTTTTGCGATTCCCAAAATGAGGGAAAGAACTTCTTCGACAGCACTACGGCTGTATTAGTCGAGAATATTAGCCGTCACAAGAAACAATCTATGGTAGCTTGTTTTAGGTGTTTGAAATTTAACCAGTAGGGGGCAGTCAAGCACAAGACGTGTCCATTTTGCTTGTGAAGAAGAAGAACAGGAAGTTACTGACCTCATAGCGATTAACCGATCATTGGAAGGAAGCCCTGCTGTTTAACGTAAGTTGCTCGAACTGACCTGGTCGGTAACGTTGAAAGCGGGGTCCTGTTTTTCCGTTTTGATGGCGCCGTCGGCGGCCTCGATCTTGATGGCTTTTTCCAGGATGCCGTTGTCGTCGCGGTCCAGCAAATAGCGGAGCAGCACGTTGTCTTTCTTCTTCGGGCTCTCGGGCTCCTGCTTGACGGCCAACTCCGCTAGGGCGGCGGCGCTATCTTCGCCGCCGCCGCCGCCGCCCGCCTCATTGCCGGCGGGCTCCTTCCCCGTGGCCTCTGCGGTCAGCTTGGCCAACTCCACGGGCGAGCTGCTGTTCTGAAGCAGCCTGTGCAGGATTTTGTGTTTCTCCTTCAACGAAGCCGAGTGGTTGCCGTGCGCCGCCCCCAAACAGGCGCCGACGTCCTCCAGGGCCCCAAGAGACGAGCATGGGTCCGGGGCGTCCATCTTTGTGGTGAGAAGCTGCAGAAGCTGCGTGTGGCCTTTGGCGCTCAGTAGGCGCTCCGGCTCGTCCGAGCTGTCCGGGTCCTCGTCCTTGCCCCGGTCCGGCTCGCCCTCCCGGTTTTGGGACGGGTCCCGCCGCTGCCCGAAGCTCCCCAGCAAATCGCCTTTCAAATCTTGACGCTCCGTCTCCTGGGCGCTCGTATGAGGACTGCGGAGGGCGGGTTGTCCATCGGGGGACTCCGAAGTCCCGTGGCCCTGACTGAGGGCCTGGAGGGCCCCTAGTGGGTTGAAGCCGCGGTTGTTGGAACTGCTGCAGGTGGAGACCGGAGAATGGAGGCCGCCACCCGGCGAGAAGGAAGCGGACTGTTGTTGGGGGACTAGCGGGCTGCCGTTGCTGCTGCTGGCCACCATTCCGGGGCTGTTATGATGGCGAGGAGACAAAAGGGCCCCCTGGCCCCCGGAGGTGACGCCGGGGCTTCCTTGAGCGGACGGGCTGGCCTGTTTGTGGCAGTTGGCCTGCGGCGCGGCAAAGCCGCACGGGGACGGGGTGAAGCGGTTGCCCGTGACGGCGGCGTCGGGGGAGCCGCCGGGCTTGGACACGCTCAGGCTTGTGGGCACGTCCAGAGCAAGCGTGCCCATGTTCTCCCTGAAGACAAAACAGCAGGGCAGGGATTGCTTACGGACCTCTAGAACTCACGTTTCAAGGCTTTGGAATTTGGAATTTTTTTTTTTCATGCGTGGACTGACTTTTGTCAACTTCCTGTTCAATGTTGGCCATTCAAAACTTTTTAATAGGTAATGTATGAAATTTGATCAATGGTTGGGCAAATTTGTTCAGTTTGGCTCCTTTTGTCTTGTGTAAAGTTATTGCAAACATATCGACCTAATTTTGTGCGGCATAGTAAAAGTGGTCTCCAAGATTTATTTATTTAGTTCGCATTTCAAGGCGTCGATTTAGCACAAAAAATGGCAGTTTCACACTAAACTGCTCAACTTCCTGTTTACAATCCGGCGTCGGTCCAAGAGGAGTCATTGTGTTTACAATTAGAGGTGCAATGATTAATGAATTGATTGGCATCAAATTGATTACCAAAATTAATCCATAATTATTTTTCGCAATCGAATAATCGTTTTGAGAGTGAAAATTGTTAAAATACTTTGAATTCCTGGTTCGACTGGAAATATTCTCAGATTTTCTTAATCCTTTACGTAAGCAGACTGATGGTCTGCATCTGCATCTGCTTTCGAAAACAATGATCAACAATTTTCTTTTTTTTCTAATGTTATGAATTACTGTAATCCAGGAACACAATCATAAGGATTTTTTTGCACTGTAAAAAATGCCCTTTTTTTAAAATATAAGCATGTCATTTTGTTTTTAATCAGGCTAAATGATTAATACAAGAAATAATTTACTGACAGCTGAGTTAAAATTGATTTATTTTTTTTACTCAAGTTGTCAATGGCAGTGAATGTGTTAACCTGTTCATTGCCAGCTCAGTAAAAATGGATCCTTGACATCTATAACCATCAACGATAATGAATGAGTTCATCGATTAGCAGTCATAAAAAACATGTCCGCCCATTTTCTCATCAAACGGTAAGTTAGGGATTTTTTTTTTTTTTTTGAGTCAGAAGACTGGATTCCTTCAGGCAATT